>NC_140580.1:360437322-360546756 GCF_964204655.1 Triturus cristatus
AATGGACTACACTCTAAGATGGCCGCCGAGTTTCCCTGACAAACCCATTATGTTAGGAAGTCTCGCGGGAAACAAGACTTCGTGTCTTCACAAAGCGCGTCTTGCTGCGCACTTCAATTTAGTAAGTCGTGTGAGGAAGCTTAAGTCCACGCTCCTCTACTTAAAGAAGTTTTCTTAGCACAGCCACTTAGTTGGTTTACTCCGGTCCCCAGACTGTTTGGGAGACATTTCTAAGAGAATTGTTCGCAATCTTAGTCAGTTAAAATTGTTATTTTCGCCTGAAGGTCGAAGCTGCACTGGAGTTGGAGGAGAAACAATGCAACGAGTTAACCAGAGTTCCAGAGGGTCCTTGAGGTAACCCAGGGTCTCCTTACTCCGGTAGGCTTACCGTCGAGTGAAGGAGACCGGCTGCAGTATTAATGGTGAGATGAGAGTAATACTAAACTACAAGTAAGCGTACCGCAGAAAGACTTTGTGCGTTATTCATCTTCAGTCAGCGGAACTTCTGCCTCGACTGCTCTTGCTCTTTCCCTTTACCTGCCTTGCGATTTTTCCTTCTCATACCTTCCTCCTGTCTACCCTTACCCTGTCCCTTTTTGCGCATAACCAAATGGAGCAAGAGAACACAGACTTCATTTTCATCGACCTTTTCAAGCAGCAATAGACTAAGTTTTGGAAGAAGGAACTAAGTAGGTTCCAAGAACTTCAGTTACGGACTTTAGTTATAAACTAGGAAGGCAATGAAAATAGGTAAGAGTAGCAAAGGAAAAGGAGTAGTAGAAAGAAGAAAAGTATAAGTCTAATCTAGTTGTCTTCTGTGTGCATTAGGTCTTCCAGTAGAACATTCACCAGTTCTAACCCGAACTGGGAAATAAAGAGAGGCAATACTCCTGCAAAAGATCTGGTAGGGAAAAGTCAAGAGAGGGAGTAAGGAAATTGTCAAGTAGTATAGAGAGAATACTGAATGGAATTTTGTCTCCTTCTGTGCATTAGGTCTTCCTGAACAATCATTAAATGAAGAGGAGGGAGCCAGACCAGCACGAATGTCTCTTTTCTGTCCACCTCCCCTTTCCCCCTGCCTGGAGCAGCTGAATCAACGCAGCTAGCTCTGGGAGGTGGGCATTGGGAATTATTCTTCTTTCTGCCTCCGTGAAGAATTCTGTCCGGCCTTCCTGATATTGGGGAATTAATTCCCTGTCAATACTGGGGTCCCTGGTGGCCAACTAGTCAGGTACTTCCAGTAAGCGCCACAGGGCTGCGTTGCAGAGAGGTGGTCCAGGCCACGCCCCTTTTTACGCAGCTCTGCGGCACTTCTTGGAGGTACCTGGTGGGCTAGTTTGCCACCAGGGACCCCCAGTATTGAAGGGGAATTAATTACGCCACAGGGCTTGGAGGGGGCGGGCCTGAGGTGACGTGTGAAAACTCGCCCGTGGCGCGTTTCAAGTTGGGGAATTAATTCCCCTTCAATCCTGAGGGCCCCTGGGGGCCAACTAGCCCATCCGGTACCTCCAAAAAGCGCCAGAGGCCTGCATTGCAGAGGTGGTCCAGGCCACGCCTCTTTTTTACACCTCTGCACTGCAGCTCTGTGGCGCTTACTGGAGGTACCTGGTGGGCTAGTTGGACCCCAGGGACCCTCAGGATTCAAGGGGACTTAATCCCCCAACTTAAAAGGCGCTACAGGATGCATTTGCACAGTGGTGAAGGGAGGTGGGACTTTCTGCACCTCTGACTTGGAGGTAGTTTTAATCCTCCTGCCCTATTATGTACTAGGACCTTACAGAGGAGGTCATGCTAATCACAGGGGTACCCCAACGCAGTGTTCCCTAGTGTATGTAGTTGTTTTCACTGTATTCCAAGTGTCTTTTAGCATAGCTCTGGCTCTAGGCCTGGTTAGTCAGTTACCACCAGTACCCGTCTGAAAAAGTTGTGGGCACAGGATGATTTTGCAACAAGGCCTCTTTCTGCTCCTCTGTTGGTACTTTCTGCACGTCTTGCTTTTTCATGCACTTTTCTTCGTGGACTTCTGTTGCTTTTTTCTGCATTAATTTTGCTTCTTTCTGTGTTTTTTCTTTTCTTCACATGTCCTCCCTTTGTAGGCATAGTTAGAACCTAGCATTTGAAAAACCTTTGAAATTTACTGACAAACCCATAGGTTTCAGGCACGTTATAGTTAGAAATTAGCATTTAAAAAACCTTAGAAATTCACCGAAAAAACCATAGGTTTTAGGGAGAGTTGTAGTTAGTTGGACATTGCACTCGTACAAAACCCGTGAAATTCCCCCGTTATAGTTAGTTCAGCTAAGTATAACTTGCGCCCCCGCAAGGCGCTGCTGAAGATGTCACATATTGCATCACTCATGACCTGGTCAGTGACATCACTGACCTCATCCATGTGATAATTTCATGGATCTTCTCACACCCTAATATAACTTTTGATACACCCACTCTAAATTGCAGACTGCCATTCTCAAAACCATAGACACTCCAACAGCAATAACTACATACACTCACTCATTCTTAGGTTTACACACACATCCACTCTCACCCATATGGTCACTCAGTACAGGACTATCATATGCACTCATACACCTATATAAGACACACACCACCACTCATCCATAGAGGTACTCGCACACCTAGTCAGTGATGTAAATAATTAATCACACTCCCGTTTACTCACCTATACAGTTATACACACAGCTCACTTACTCGTACAAATACTAGCACATACTTACCCTCTTATACAATCACTGATACAAGCACAGACTCATCCATACAGCCACTCACAACCCACTCAGTTATAGCCATTTATATACTCCAACACACATATATACTGCCTTTGACATATGTAGTTACTAACACATATACAACTGAGATATACATACATTCACTCACTAACACACCTATACACACACTCACCCACAGTCCATCAAAGATGCACTCTTGAAACCATGCACACAGTGAATCACCCACTCACACATCTATGTACAGTCACATATACCGCACCCACACAAACACTCAGGCACCCATACAGATACTCAGACAACCAATCAATAACCCATATAGACACTCATGTAGCTATTAGCAAACCCAAGCAGCCGCTTACACACCAACAGACGGATACAGACATTCACACAGTTTACTCACTAACCCATGCATTCAGTAAGATAAGTTTATCAACTCACTTAGTGCCATGCACCTACTAAATCATCCATTCAGACACTTATACACCCACTCATTCTTCAATACGCCTTTCCCTATATATTTTAAACATATTTAAACATTACAGAAAGTCACTGGATGTCATCAGTGCATTGCGGGGGCGTGAGTTATAGTTAGCTGAACTAACTGTAACGGGGGAATTCCACGGGTTTTGTACGAGTGCAATGTCCAACTAACTTTCTCCCTCTCCCTCTCCCTCTCCCTCTCCCTCTCCCTCTCCCTCTCCCTCTCCCTCTCCCTCTCCCTCTCCCTCTCCCTCTCCCTCTCCCTCTCCCTCTCCCTCTCCCTCTCCCTCTCCCTCTCCCTCTCCCTCTCCCTCTCCCTCTCCCTCTCCCTCTCCCTCTCCCTCTCCCTCTCCCTCTCCCTCTCCCTCTCCCTCTCCCTCTCCCTCTCCCTCTCCCTCTCCCTCTCCCCCTCTCTCTCTCCCTCCTTCCCTCTCTCTCTCCCTCCTTCCCTCTCTCTCTCTCCCCCTCCTTCCCTCTCTCTCTCTCTCCCTCCTTCCCTCTCTCTCTCTCTCCCTCCTTCCCTCTCTCTCTCTCTCCCTCCTTCCCTCTCCCTCCTTCCCTCTCTCTCTCCCCCTCCCTCTCTCTCTCTCTCCCTCCTTCCCTCTCTCTCTCTCTCCCCCTCCCTCCCTCCCTCCTTCCCTCTCTCTCTCTCCCTCCTTCCCTCTCTCCCTCCTTCCCTCTCTCTCTCTCCCTCCTTCCCTCTCTCTCTCCCTCCCTCCCTCCTTCCCTCTCTCTCTCTCTCCCTCCCTCCTTCCCTCTCTCTCTCCCTCCTTCCCTCTCTCTCTCCCTCCTTCCCTCTCTCTCTCTCTCTCCCTCCTTCCCTCCTTCCCTCTCTCTCTCTCCCTCCTTCCCTCCTTCCCTCCTTCCCCCCCCTCTCTCTCTCTCTCTCTCTCTCCTTCTCTCTCCTTCTCTCTCCTTCTCTCTCCTTCTCTCTCCTTCTCTCCTTCCCCCCCCCCCCCCTCTTGGGGCTTCATTTTTGAAAAAAATAAGACCTGGGGGGGCTCGAGCCCGCCACCTCCCCGGGGCACTAACATTGGGGGGGGGGGGGCCCGCGCAGCACCCCTCCTGGGGACTACCACCCCCCAGGGCAGGGTCCTGGGGTGCCCACCCCGGGACACTGCTGTTTGCAATGACATGGCAGGAGCCGCAAGGCTCCCGCCCTGTCATTGCAAACTGTGGTTTGGGTTTTGAAAGCAAGAGCAAGGAAACCTGCTCTCACTTTCAAAATCCAAACCAGATTGCTTTTCCACTCTGGGGGAGCTGCATGTTAGCAGCTCCCCGTGTGGAAAAGCAATGCTGGCTCCCGCAGGACACGGGGAGCCGGCAGGGACCGTGTGGCCATTGGGGCTCCCCCCGCGGTCCCCAATGAAGATGCCAGACCCCGGGGATGGGGTCCCCGGGGCCAGAAGTGGCCTAGGAGGGTGGGCAACGCGGCCCCCTCCATCAAAATAAATACATAAATATGAGGCACAGCCCCGGGGGATGGGGTCCCCGGGGCTGATTAGAGGCCTCAGGAGGGGGGGGGGGGCACAGCCCCCTCCTAGATTTAAAGTTATAAAAATAATTTAAAAAATGATGGCCATGCACCCGGAGGATGGGTGTCCCCGGTGCCGAAACTGGGTTCGGGAGGGGGGCCATACAAATTCTGGCTTTTTAGTTAGTTCAGCTAACTATAACTCGCGCCCCTGCAATGCACTGCTGATGACGTCCCATATTATATCATTCAGGACTTGGTCAGTGACAACGCTGATATCACTGACATCTCAAATGACATCACTGAGGACATCATCCACGTGAAAATCTGATGCACCTCCTCACACCTGAATATAACCTTTGATACACCCACTCTAAAATACAGACTACCATTTTCGAAACAATAGACACATCAATACCAGTTACTAAATACTGACTGATTCCTAGGTCTACACACATCCATTCATTCACCCATAGTCACTCATCAATACAACACTGTCATATGCACTCCTACACCTATACAGACACACACACTGCCACATATCCAGAGTTATTCCCACACCTAGTCAGTCATGCAAAGCATCAATAAGTTCGAGGCATGTGGGCTGCTGAATTCATATCTGTGCATAGATCGCCGCCTAGTGTTGGGTCCGGATGTTTGCACGTTGTTGTCCTGGAAGAGTCTTCGAAGTATCCTTGGATAGGTGACTCCTCCCCTGGACTACAGTGCGCATGGGCATCCTCTCCATCCTCAGATTGTTTTTTTCCGCCATTGGGTTCGGATGTGCTATCTTAGCTCAAGTTAGGAAAATATTTGGTCGAGGCCAAAAGGCCTTTAGTTCGCGTCGGTACTGTTTATCGATCGGGTTTCGATAGCTTTTTGCTAGTTTACTAACTTTCAGCACCGACTTCTTTCGCATTTACCTGTCCATCGACTACTTCGACGATGGAATCCAGGACGCCATTCAAAAGGTGTCCGGTATGCAATGCGAAGTACCCACACATCGACGTCCATCCGGTGTGCAACAAATGCCTTTCGCCGGACCACGACGAATCGACATGCATGGCCTGTGCCCGGTTCCGTTCCAAAAAGACTCTAAGGAACCGAAGAGCGGCGAGACTCGAGGCGCGGCACGCGGCACCGGCCCCAACAGACATCTTCGACGAGGCCGACGTCGAAGAATTAGAAGTCATACCCTCCAGTCCCGTTTCCGAACACGACCCCGGATCGGACGAGGGCGACTAGTCACTCTTCCACAGAGGTGAAGACGACACCGAGGTAGGAGACGACGAGGAGGCCTTAGGGGCCGAAGAGAGTAGCTCCAATGATGAACAAGGCCTACCTGTTCAAACCGAAGAAGCACAAGCGCCACAGCCTTTGGCTCCGGTCGAGGGATCGCCTTCGGGCCTTACCCGAGACCCATCCCGTAGTTCTTCGGCCCCGCCCTCGGGCCCGGCCTCGAACGTTCAGCAGCAGCCATTGCTGCATAAGCCAGCTGGTTTCCCTACCACAAAACCGAAACCGAAAGCTGCTCCGGTTCATACGAAACCGAAACTGAAAGTAGCGCTAGTGGGATCGAGGCCTTCCACGCCTTCGACGCCAACGCAACGCGTCGGCACCGACCGCACCAAGAGGGACTTCGGTGCCGAACTGGAATCGGGCGACATCGGAGTCGACAAGCGGAAAAAGGCCATCGGCACCGAGAAACCTACTCGGCTACCGACGCCAACAACACCGAGGGCAATACCGCCCGCTTCGCCTCGCGTCGCTCCCTCGACGACGCCGATGCCTCACCCATCGAGGACGTCGACGGTGATCTCCACACCTCGACTCGAGGACCCGCCGGCACCGAAAAAATCCACGCCCGGCTCTACAAACCTGCCCGGTGCCAAAGCCTCGAAGGCGCCCCAAGTGCGGCCTGCTGCGACGCAAAGCAACAAAACCAAGGAGGCCCTCAAAGACCCGTCGGGTTCCGGCCCGATCGGAGCTCAAGCAACCTCTACGGGGCCAGCCAACATTACCTTCGGCTTGCCTCCGTCAACAATCCCGAAGATGTTCCAACTCAGGACACGGGTTACCCAGACTCCGGTTCCACCGGACGAGACGTCTCCGTCACGGGTCATCGACGCCGACACTGGCAGGATGATTCTCCACGACCGAAGAATAACTTCGGAACCGCCATTGGACCCTTTCAGGATCCCACTAAAAAGGAAGCTGCCGGTGGAATCGGAACCTCTCCTTTATGAACCGTTCCATTCCTCCTACCAGGATCCACGCCGGTTCTCCCCCACGCGCTCCGACACGGATGCATTGGAGGACTACATGGATGACCAAGCACCCTACCATGTAGACACAGACCCTGATGACCAGCAGGACCCTGATCAAACTTGGGGCGACCCTGCAGACCCCAGTGCACCTCTCGATACACAGGACCCACAACTCTATGGGGCAAAAACATCTCCCACGGAGGATACTGCGGCTTTCAACGCTCTTATTGAACGTGCTGCAAATAACCATGGGGTACAGCTTCACTCAGATACCATCGAGGATGACTTTCTAATGGACACTTTTGCATCCTCAGAAAGGCATGTAAAAACTCTGCCAATGCTGAAGGGGGTCCTCAAACCGGCTAAAGACATTTTCAAGGAACCCACCAGGGCAAGGGTGATAAACCCCAGGATTGATAAAAAATACAGATCAGCACCTGGGGATCCTACTTACATCAAAGGACAATTACCACTCGACTCCATCGTCGTAGCGAATGCTCGCAAGAGGGCCCACTCGCAAACGACAGGTGACGCTCCTCCCCCGGACAAAGAGTCCAAGGTGCTAGAGACCTCCGGCAAGCGAGTTGCCGCCCAGGCTGCCAACATATGGCGCATAGCCAACACTCAAGCGCTCCTCGCTCGCTACGATAGAGCGCACTATGATACATTGGAACAACTACTCCAACATCTCCCTGACCAGTTCAAAGAAGGTGCAGAACTTCTTATCAGAGAGGGGCAGCTACTCACAAATGCTTCCATCAAATGTGCACTAGACGCTGCAGACACGGCTGCCAGGGCCATAAACAAGCGTCATGCTGCGACGACATGCCTGGCTACGAATCTCAGGATTCAAGCCTGAGGTACAAAATAACATACTGAACCAGCCCGTCAACCCCGACTATTTATTCGGCCCAGAGGTTGACACCACCCTCGAAAAGATAAAAAAGGACACGGACACTGCAAAGTCCATGGGCGCCCTCCAAACTCAGTCCTTTCGGAGCGGCTCCTTTCGTCGCCCCGGAAACAAGGGGGCAGGTAGAGGACAGGGGTCACAACCAACGTATAACACAGGCAATACACAGACCACCTACGATAAAAACACCCGAGGTGGATATCGTGGCTCCAGTACAAAGGGCAGAGGACGTGGCTACGGCAACACCAGGTCCTCCCCCAAGAACAAGCAGTGACGCCCTCTCCCTTCCTCCCGACCACATAACACCTGTCGGGGGAAGACTACAAAGGTTCCTGTCCACGTGGAACTCCATCACCACGGACAGGTGGGTCAAAGATATTATAAAATACGGTTACTGTCTGGAGTTAACCTCCACTCCACCCACAATACCACCAAGAAACCGTCCTATGTCCTCAGAGCACTTAACGCTCTTACAGCAAGAGGTGCAAAGTATGCTTCTAAAAGGCGCTATAGAGGTCGTCCCCATCCACGAGCAGGGTACAGGGGTGTACTCCCTCTACTTTTTAATTCCAAAGAAGGACGGGTCGCTCAGGCCTATATTAGACCTGAGACCCCTAAACCAGTACATTCTTTCGGAGCACTTTCACATGCTCACCCTACAGCAAGTCCTTCCGCTTCTCAAGCAGGGAGACTTCCTAGCCTCACTGGACCTCAAGGATGCGTACTTTCACATACCCATCCACCCCTCACACAAAAAATACCTCAGGTTCACTGTTCAGGGGCAGCACTATCAGTTCAAGGTCCTTCCCTTCGGCGTGACAACAGCGCCCAGGGTTTTCACGAAGTGCCTAGCTACGGTGGCAGCACATTTACGGAGGCAGCATATACACGTCTACCCCTACCTAGACGACTGGCTCGTTCAAGCGAAGTCAGCCCAGCAATGTGCAAGCCACATGTCCCGCACCATTCACCTTCTTCACAGTCTGGGATTCTCACTAAATTACCCAAAGTCCCATCTCCAGCCCGCACACGTACAACAGTACCTAGGTGCGACTATAGACACTCTGGCGGCCACAGCTCAGCCAAATTTAGTGAGGATCAACAGCATACAACTGCTGATCTCCAAGTTCAAACACAATCACTCGCTTCCAGCGCGAGTGTTTATGCAGTTGATAGGCATGATGGCCTCCTGCATCTTCATAGTCCCGCACGCGAGGTTACATATGCGCCCACTTCAGGAGTGCCTAGCACGTCAGTGGAATCAGGCTCAAGGACAGTTGAAAGACCTAGTGTTGGTGAGCGGTCGGGCATACAACTCTCTGCATTGGTGGAATCCACAAAACCTTTGCAAGGGCCGACCGTTCCAAGAGCCTGTTCCGCAAATAGTACTGACAGCGGACGCGTCTCTCCAGGGATGGGGAGCTCATGTACTCCACTACACAGTGCAGGGACTATGGACGACACAACAGAAGAAGATGCACATCAACCTTCTGGAACTGATTGCAATCTTCCTAGCCATGAAGGCATTCAAAGTACATCTGTGCAACAAAGTCGTGTTGATCCGGACGGACAACATGACTGCCATGTACTACATACAGAAGCAGGGAGGAACACACTCTCCACAGTTGTCTCATCTGGCTCAGAGCATGTGGAAGTGGGCCATTCAGAGGAACATGTTCCTCATGGCGGAACACCTCCCTGGCAAGGACAACCAGATGGCGGATCTGCTCAGCAGACACAGCCACCAGATGCACGAGTGGGAGTTACACCCATCAGTACTCCAACCGTACTTCCAGCAGTGGGGTCATCCAGAGATAGACCTATTCGCGACAAGCGAAAACGCAAAATGCCAAAGCTTCGCCGCCAGATTCCCACATCCGCAGTCGCAGGGCAATGCGATATGGATGAACTGGTCCGGCAGATTTGCGTACGCTTTTCCCCCAGCGCCGCTGATACCGCTGGTGCCTCGCAAACTACGACAACACTCCCTGACACTCGTCCTAGTTGCTCCCACGTGGGCACGCCAGCCGTGGTACACCACCTTCCTCGAACTCTCCGTGGTGCCGCATCAAAGGCTGCGGATCAAACCCGCGCATTTAACGCAGAACCATGGAGAGGTTCAACACCCAGATCCGCAACAGCTGAACCTGGCGATCTGGCTCCTGAAGTCCTAGAGTTTGGCTATCTCAACCTGCCACCTGACTGTATGGACATCATCAAGGAGGCCAGGAGACCCACTACCAGGGCTTGCTATGCAGCCAAATGGAAAAGGTTCGTCATTTATTGCGGTAATAATGACATCAACCCGCTGGACGAATCTATCCACAACATCATCTGTTACCTCTTACACCTATACCGATGCAATCTGGCGTACACCTCTATACGTGTCCATTTGACCGCAATATCAGCCTACCTGCAAACCAGGCAGCACCTCTCTCTATTCAGAGTGCCTGCCATCAAAGCATTCTTGGAAGGGCTCAAACGGGTCATTCCACCTAGTCACCCACCGGCTCCAATGTGGAACCTCAACTTGGTCCTCACACGCCTGATGGGTCCACCCTTTGAACCTCTACACTCATGTGAGATTCAATTCCTTACCTGGAAAGTGGCCTTCCTAGTAGCGATCACTTCCCTAAGAAGAGTTAGTGAACTCCAGGCACTAACCGTTCAAGAGCCATTTATTCAGGTTCACGCCAACAGGGTCGTACTACGTACCAACCCCAAATTCATGCCCAAGGTAATATCGCAGTTCCACATGAATCAGACTATTGAACTGCCCGTTTTCTTCCAAAACCCACAAACTGTTGCAGAAAGGGCACTACATACACTAGATGTACGGAGGGCCCTCATGTACTACATCGACAGGACTAAACCATTCAGGAAGACAAAACAACTGTTCGTTGCCTTTGCCCCACACCACAAAGGTAACGCCATCTCCAAAGCAGGGATAGCCAGATGGATAGTTAAGTGTATTCAAATCTGTTATCAAAAGGCAAAACGCACATTAACTATTCCACCACGAGCCCACTCAACGCGTAAGTTGGGGGCTTCCATGGCCTTCCTAGGAAATATTCCCCTGCATGATATATGCAGAGCAGCCACATGGTCCACTACACACACATTTACAAAACACTATTGTGTAGATGTGCAATCAAAACAGCAGGCAGCTGTAGGACAGGCTGTTCTCAAGACACTTTTTCAGACCGCTGCAGCTGGCACGGGTAGCCGCCGCTAATAGAGGGCACTGCTATGTATTCTATGCACAGATATGAATTCAGCAGCCCACATGCCTCGAACTGAATATGCTACTTACCAGTATGCATCTGTTCTTGGCATGTAGGGCTGCTGACATTCATATCGCCCTCCCTCCTCCCCGGCGCCTGTCGCAGCTGCAGCTCTCAGAATTACTGCAAGCATGGTCATCACTTTCTGTATCTACTCCATCACTGCCACAATGGCGAAAAACAATCTGAGGATGGAGAGGATGCCCATGCGCACTGTAGTCCAGGGGAGGAGTCACCTATCCAAGGATACTTCGAAGACTCTTCCAGGACAACAACGTGCAAACATCCGGACCCAACACTAGGCGGCGATCTATGCACAGATATGAATGTCAGCAGCCCTACATGCCAAGAACAGATGCATACTGGTAAGTAGCATATTCATACTTCCATTTACTCACCTATACAGTTATACAGACACCACCTCACTTATTCATACAGATACTAACACATAATTACTCTTATACTCACTGATACAAATACTCATCCATGCAGCCACTCACATAATTACTGACTCACATATAGTTTATATACCCCATCTCTCACATATACTGCCTTTTACATGTATAGTTACTTGCACATGTACCACTGAGACAGCCATTCACTCACCAACGCACCCATACACCCATACACACACACCTGTTTCTACATGCACTCTTGAACCCTTGAACCCTTGCACCCAGTGAATCAACCACTCACACATCTATACACAGTCACATACTTCCCACCCACACACTCAGGCAGCCATACAAATACTCAGGCAAGCAATCAATAACCCATATAGACACTCGTGCAGCTACCCACCAACTCATGCAGCAGCTTACACAATAGACACTGATACAGACTTTCACACAGTTTAGTCACCAATCCATGCATTCAGTAAGACTCATTTAATCACTCAATTATACAGTCCGTCACGTACCTACTAAATCCTCCATACTGACACTTATACACCCACTCATTCTTAAATACCGCTTGGCATATGTATAAAACAAATTTAAACTGTACAGAAACAGTCACTGGATGATGTCATCAGTAATGTCATCAGTAATGTCATCAGTGATGTCATTGACCATGTCATGAATGGTGTAATATGTGACGTCATCAGCAGTGCATTGCAGGGGCGCGAGTTATCGTTAGCTGAACTAACTATGACGCCGGAACTTGTATGGTTTTGTACGAGTGAAATGTCCAACTAACTACAAAGTTCCTGAAACCTATGTTTTTTCCAGTGAAAATAAATGTGTGCGCATGTATGTGTGTATGTATGTCTGTGTATGTATACATGTGTATATGTATGTGCATATATAATATAGATCTCTAGATATAGATCTATATCTATAGATCTCTAGATATAGATCTGTAGATCTATAGATATATATCACACACATACTAGTTATAGTTGGGTAAAATGCCAGTTGAATCATATTGTTTTAAACTAATAAAACCAATGAAATTCACCAGTTGTGGTTATCTCCAGTAACTTTAACTAAAAATGCAAAATAAATCCAACTTGGTGACATATGCAGGAACTGAATGAAAACATCTGCACTTTAAAGCTATAGTTGCACTCTTTCAATATACAGCGAAAGTTGTATTTCACTGAGGGCTCCTGTCAGTGTCAGGACTGAGCTGTCCTGTTGGAACTGGAAAGCTCAGATAGCAGAGCTACGTCGCCATTAGAGGAAACAGTAGGTTCACACAATGTTTGCTCACTCAGGTATTTGACACTGACAGGAGTCCTCTGTGAAATACAACTTTTTCTCTATATATTGGAAGAGTGCAACTATAGCTTTAAAGTGCAGATGTTTGCATTCAGTTCCTGCACATATCACTAAGTTTGCATTTATTTTGCATTTTTATACGCTGCAAACATTACCCAAAGGTGTTGCAGGCTATAGAATAGAACACGCTTCATTACAAGAGATACAAAGTTACAAACATCATTGCAAAAAGCATAAAGTGGGGGTAGAAACATAGGGTTATCGACTCTCTTCTAGGCGCTTCCCTGCGGAACACGCACTTTTCGGTCTACATCCATTTCATAGTTACTTATTTTGCATCCTGAGTCCTCCAATGTTGGCAGTTGTATAATTGGAGCAGAGGGAGGCAAAAAAACGTACTTGGCGCTTTTCCGAGGTATGTGGAGCTATATTATTTAAGGCTCACAATGTGTGGGCATGCCAGTGAGGGATAATGTACTGCATTGCTAAAAACTTATAAGGTCCCAAAGGCGAGACCTATTGGCTATGCCAATGCTTGTTTGCATTTACATGCAATGAGGCACTTAGACACTCTTCTTGATGTCTGTGCATAACCATGGTGAGGGGCACCCATTGATAGGCATGTTTGTTGCCATTGCTCCGCTCCTAGTGACACTACCTTTCTGACGAGTACCTGATGCTAGTCTTATTGTATAGGCATCCACCAGCTAACCCAACGACTGCCACCACTCCTCCTGACCCTGAGTCACGGTGAATCGATATATTTGGTAAGCTGATTTTCTCCTCCACAAGCCTTGCTCTGAGGTAAGTTAATTCTAGCTGCCTCCTTAGCTGCTATTCCCATGCCGTCTGAGACCACTTCTAATGGCTGTTCTGGCTGACCGAGCGTCCCTTACCAAGGCTATTCAGGGTGCCCATAATGTGGCAAAACTTAACAAATCTGGATTGGACACAACTGATTGTTTGGGACATGCCATGTGTACAAATGTGGCTCTTCGGCACTGTGCTTGGATGAGCTCTAGGAGCTTTTCCGGAAATGTCCAGGCATCATTTTTGGCCATGCAGTTTGATGGCTCTAGCCTTTCAGGCAACAAAGCAGACTGTTTTGTAGTGCTTCAAGGAGAGCAGAGCCACAGCGCGTTCCTTAGGCCTTTTTGCTCCCACAAGACAGTTGCATCAGCAATTTCGCCCTCTTCCTAACTATTGTAGGGTTTTTCCATTCCACTAGTGCCAGACTCCTCCCTCAGCCCAACAGGCCTTTTAGCCCTTTCGTTGCATAGATTGCTCCTCTTTGGCCTCACTAGTGCCACACTGTTCAAAAAGCGTAGGAATGTTGACCTGGGTGGGAAGCTGAAGAACACATCAACTTCTTGTGCTTCTTGGAATTAATCTGACTTCCATGAAAACTTTTTGGCTTGGGAATATGAAATTCTGTGGGAACGATTCCGGGAGCAGCCCCGAGATGTCCATCTGGAGCGAGACCGGTAACTATGCAGATCCACCTTCTGCTGCGCCACCGGGAGCTTCATTGTTCGTTCATGAATCTCCACTCATCAGAGACAGACAAAATTGGGATCAGACCGGCATTTGCTGTGAGATGTCACAAGGTTTAAAACCCGTAGGTTTTTTTTTGGGGGGGGACATATCCCTAGCACACTGGGAGCAAATTGCTCAAAAAATGGCTGACCAAGAAAAAAAGAGTGGTCTTAAAGTTCTCTAGGTCGCTCTCTGTAACTGCGCTGTTGATGCGTGAAGCAAGGAACTGATGTCTGCACGCCAGGATGTTGGTTATACAGGCACCGCGCACGTCACTTCTGGCGTGGACGAGGCAGAGCCAATCGATGACACCAGCGCTCAGAGAAACTGCTTAAGATATTCCTGCTCCAGTCTGATGCTTGGGGAATATTCCTAAGGTGTAGAACCTCTGGTTAGAAATGTTTATCAGAAAGAAACTGTCTATGCAAATTTAGTGTCCATTTCAGTGAAATATTTACTGTTTCGATGCTTTAGTTACGTTGAAAACATCGCCTGCTTACACCATTAAAGCTTGGTTAGGCGCTTAAGTTTGACGTTCTAAAATTTGGGACTTGGTTCTAAAGTTTGGGAAACACTGATCTAGATGTTGGAGTGAGCTTCAGGCTCTTATTGTCAGCATTATACCACCTTCCCTGATAAGTTGATTTTGAGGACCCAAGCTTTATTTCTAAACTGGTTACTCTTTTTCCATAGAAAAGTTAGTCAGACCCCTAGATTAAAAAATGTGACCTACAATAGAACAGCCTTAACCTGCACGTGTTGGAATACTCGCATGATCTGAATTAAACTAATTTACATTAACTATCACTTTCAATTATAAGGTGATACAGTATCACGCCGCGTAAATCAGGTGAAATGGAATTCTTATGTACAGAGAAATTATTAGGAAGAGTTAAATTAGACATAATTTTTAGCTCTGAAATCGCCTCCCAAGATCAATTGAGTTGCAGGTAAGGGATGGTAAACGAGACGTAGACAATTTATCCACTATATTAAAAATCCCATTAAAATAAACACTGCAGAGTGAAAAATTGTTCGAAGTGTACAATTAAACCAGTGGAACTGAAACATTTTCCCAAGAAACCAGAAATTCTTGAATACCTGAGTGGTATGTTCTATGAACACTCTGAGCGTTTAAGAGATGCCCTAAACCAGGTTGAACGTCCCCTCTCAACCCATCCCCCCCTTAGCACACTCAAAAGGTTATTGAGAAGTGGGCAAGGAATAACAAATAACCCCATCACAGACAGCATCTAATACAGTGCTTGTTTCTTGAAACTTACCAATGTCAATGTATGTCACATAGGACAACCAATTTACCAAACTCTGTTTAGAGGCTAATCCTGCTATGTTCCAACCAGCAATGGCAAAGCAGGCTAGCAGACAGGACAGAAAAATCAGAACAAGGACGACATTATCCATGATGCGAAATGATGCAGAATGCATACTCGAATCAGAACAAATGTTATTGCTTGGGTTAAGAAGTCACTCGAGATCTAAGCTATTAAGAACTGCAAGGCGGTTGTTAGTAGGTACAGTGGAAAATAACGAGGATGCAATAGGCTGAGAAACCATGTTAATTATAGAACATGAATTGGATACATTTGGTGTAGAGGAGGATGTATATTAAGTATTTAAAATAAAAGCACAGGGGAACAATCTAAAATAAATCAAGAGTGTCATGAATGCTACATTTAAGGAGAATATTGCTTACCTCAGCAGGATATTTAAAATTAACTGCACAGTCCCTTGATAGCTTTTAGGTGATGAGCCAGCCAAGGGAATTTGCCTCACAGGCAAAGCCTGATCATAGCAAAGTTTAAATCGATTTTAGTGGACAACCAGTGCATCACTTAAGTTGGGATGTGGTCTCAGTAGTGTTGGGGGGGGGAGAGACACCTCATTACATTCATCACGTGACTGAGTCCCGGTCCATGCCAGAATGGAAATAACTGGAGCAGGTTCACGGATGGTCCAGTTTTTGTGACTTGTGTGTGTGACAGGGTCTGGGATGTTGCTGGGCTTTGCATAAGGGCTGCGGGCGAGGCCAGTAGCTCACAAGTACGATCAGCGCCAGTTAACAGCTAGTCACACACCATTCGCCTGCCTAAAGAGATGGGCTTGCTACGCTGTTCACTGTTCAGGATTCTTTTGAGATCCCATGAAGGGGAAGTCATGGTTCATTTCCTGTAATCTTAATTCTCCTATAGAGGAATCTCCATTGAAATTGTGAAACTCTTCCTCTGCTCAAACTGTAGCAGAATCTTAAGTCTCAATACAAAAGAACTGCAGCAACTGCCACGGACAGCGCAGTGTTGGTTTTCACGCTAGGTTGCAACAGAGATTTCTGTGCTCTGAACCGATTTGTACCAGCAGTGCTCTTTGGGGTGGCAACACTGCAAGAATTTTTCTTTGCTTCACCAGTGGGAAATTCATATTCACTGGATTTGAGTTTGACGATTTTCAATTCTCAAAAACCTGCACAACATTACTGCAAGGATCTCCAGTGTGGGATAAAGTCTGCTCCAAGAGTGTTTACTAAATGTCTGACTATGATGACCGCTCATTGCATCACTAGTCCATTCCTGCTTGACAGTTGATTTGTGAAGAAAACCTTTTATCAGTGACCGACTGAGACAAAGTAAGCTGTTCTGTGATGGGTTTTACAGTCGGTGACCAAAGTCTCCTCTCCAGTCGCTACAATTCCATAATCTTTTAGGTCTCGCCTGGCGTGGGCTGCGCACATGCGCAGTCTAGCTTTCGAGATTTAATGACTTGGGGTATTTTGTGTAAAGGGCTTTAAGCCCCGCCCCTTTTTCCATTGGCTGGTGTCACCGTTTATGCTAAACGGTGGACAGCCATTGGAAAAGAGCTGGTAGTGACGTTTTTGCTCGGATTTGAGCCGTCCCATTTGGACGGGCTCGTCTGCCTAACGTGCGTCGTGAAAGCTTTCTTATCTTTATGGGGCCATGTGTTTCAAACACATAGCCCCATAAAGACAAGAAAGCTTTCACAAAGGACGAAAGTGAAAGCGGACCGTGCTTGTTTCACCACTGGCCCAAGTCCTAGCACTTTTATACAGACTTGTTGATGCGCTTTGCACCTGCGCTCCTGTCTCACAGCTCTCGCTTCCGTGAAGGACATAGCGGCCATTTCAGAGGCTTTCCCCACATTGCACATTTCACTGAAAGCAGTGGCAGCGGGTTCGATATGTGGTGTCTGAAATCACCGGTGTGCCTTTTTATTTTAGTGTGGTTCAAAACTTTTGTAGTTTTCTTCAAGCACTCCAAAGCGGGTGACAGCAGTAAATCAGGGGAGCGAAGTGCTGTCACCGGCAGGTAGAGGAGAGTACCTGAGACTGTAATAGTGCTGTCCTGGGTGCTGCAGCCTCCGAGGGACGGAAGTGGCACGTCCGGCGGCGTCGGCTCTGCTCCTCGGCACATTCACTGGTAACAGCCGACCAAATAGGGGGCGGAGCATGAGCAAGGTATACCGCCCAGCACATTAAAAGGAAGATCCGTCGTCGGATTGGACTGGTACTGACTTAGTCCGCTACCCTCAGCCTATCACAGCGCTGGACTGGTAGTGACTCAGTCCGCTACCGGAATCCCATCACATACCTTATGGGTAGGGATTTCTTTCTCTTCGGGTAGCTCATCGCATGCCTTGACGACGCTACCGACAGCTCATCTCATACCTTGACGGGTACGGATTTAGTCCGCTACCGGAAGCCCATCACAGCGCTGGAAGGCAACTGACCAAGTTCGACAAAATAAGACCTTTAAGTTTGACGGGTACGGTAGCAAAACATAAAGGTAAGATTGAAGGGTAAGTTTGACTAAATAAAAGGGCGCAGCCCTGCACTTTGAAAGGCAGACCCAGCGTGAAGAGATCCCAGCGCCTCGGTGACGGACCCTGACAATTGTTGTAATCTTGTGCTTTAACTATTTTATTTACGGTAAAAATAAATCTACCTGCGCGCTAGAGCCAAAAGTGTATCCGAAGATGGAACAGCCCTCGGAGGTGGCCCTCACCCTGTCTTTAGCCGGAGGGCCCTTGGCAGTGTACGAAGCGGTGGCAGAGCCCTTGGAGGAGACCCGGACCCCCGCAGGTGCGCTGGTAGTGCACGGGGCAGTGCCAAAGACAGAAGCAGTGCCCTGCGAAGGGACCCAGCAGGTGCACGAGTAGGGCACGGGGCAGGACCAGACACTGCGGCAGAGCCCTCCGTAGAGACCCGGACCCCGGCAGGTGCGCGAGTAGTGCCCGGCGCAGTGCCATGGACGGCGGCAGTGCCCTCCGAAGAGACTGTGCCCCTCTGCAGCCACAGTGGAGCTCCAGCCGCCCAGAGAGGAGCCCAAAGCCGGCCTCCAACGCAGCCGGCTCGGGGATCGGCAGGCAGGTGAGCTTGGGGTGCCCTCCGCGGTGACTATCACCCTGGCCCCGCCAGGGGGGGAGAAAAGTGAGGGGGCGGTGCCATATTCGACAGCAGTGCCCTCCAAGGAGAGCCTGCCCCGGTAGGTGCACTACTACGGCACGGGCACCATAGGTATTTCATCTTAAAGCGCTGCGTCAGCTGCTCTTCAGCGCTCCCTTCGTCGCGGGCCTTCGAGGCTCCAGGCCGGCCTGGGCTGGAGAAGGACTTAGGGAGTCATTTTGTTCGCTTCGGCTTAATAATCTGTTTCTTCTGCGCACAGAACATACTCTATCTATGCCATCCCCTTGCTTCCCTCGATTCTAAGATTTTTGGTCTGGGTGATGGAGAGGGCTGCCCGGGTCTCACTCCACCGGTCTGGCCGCTCTTGTAGGTAACCTCTCCTTACATCAGTGAGGAGTGAGCTGGAGTGGAAGAAGAAACTTTATTGTTTGATTAAAATCTTTACAATAGAAAACACTATTGAGAAAAAAAAACCGATGATACAAAAGTTAAACAATTTGACGTTACAATATTGCGCACAGCCAAAGACCCCAGCTTTCAAATTTTCATGAATTTTCAAAACTACATGTTATCTATAAAAAGGTGTCGTGGGGCGCAGAAGCCTCATTACGAAAAAGCGAGTGATTCCATAGAAACACAGTAAAAAAAAGACATGGCACATGTCCCGGAAGGTCCATCTGTCCAATCCACTCACTTTAAGGCTCTATCAAGACGGGTGGTGAGCTCTAATTAAACCAGCATTGGCATAGCCAATATGTCTCGCCTTTGAGACCTTATAAGTGTTTGGCCATGCAACAGTTGATGTTGTTGCACAAAGGATATTGTGCTGCATAACTAAATACTTAAACGGTCCCAAAGGCGAGACCTATTGGCTATGCCAATGCTAATTTTGTATTCCAATGAAGCTAAAGCTTAATCCACACCATAACTGGTGCAGCCACTTCTGAACATGAATTCTCCTTTGGAGATGCCACATTGTCTGACATAGAAAATAGCCATGAAATTGAGCACGATAGCATCTCATATAGCCCTGTTTCTAAATGCAAGGCTGCTCATGCAACCATGAGGAGTGATTAGTGAATCAGAGGACTTGAGTGGAACGTGAGTGTCTGGTTTTTAGGTCTCGCCTACGCAGCGCGCATGCGCTGCATAGGAGACCTTTAGCCGTTGTTCTGCTGTTTTTCTAAACACATACTCGTGCTTGTGGCGGCATCCACCTTGCGGGAGTGAGCAGGAGCGCGCCACAAGCACGAGTATGTGCTTCGAAAAAGAGCAGACCACGCACGCACCACTCCCAGGCCAGCAAACACATGCGCGTGCCTCACCTCACCCACTCACTCCGCCCTCTCCGTCTTTCACGGGTCGTGCTGCATGAGCCATTAGAAGGAAGGATTTGATGCCTCAATGATTTCCTGCACTCTGTTTTCCTTCTGGAGGAGTTTTTTTGCATGGATGTCACCTGATATATCTTTTTGGAGATTCCCTGTGGTGGATTGTGTGGTGTGAAATTACTATACCCAACTATATGGTTGTCTGTTGTACAGCGTTGATTTTGCGGTGTTGAAGTGATGGCTTTTTGGCACATGTGAGCATGTGCTTCCGCGTACTGGTAGGACTGATGGGTGGTGTGCTCTCTCGACGTATCTTATTCCATTGCAGCTGCATTTATATAGCGCTTCTAACCCATGATGAGGTGCTGGTTTTATATAGACCCTCGCATATATTTTATGATAGTACTTTCTCCAAGTGTCTCAGTGAACGATGCCCTTCGGTGTGTGGGTTGTATATTGCTGCTGTCATGCATTTGACTGTGCATGTGGGCATCTGGTCATGCCTGCACAAGTGTGAATGTGTGTGTTTGGGTATCTGTGAACAAGCTTTTTGTCTTGTTCTTTTTTTGTTATGACAGTGGAACATGGTTTTGGGGGCATCATTTAGGATTTTGTATTGAACTGTGTTCCTATTCCTTGAGAGGGTTTAGTTTAGTTTTCAGTTATGCACTTATTCGCATGGTGTAATTTGCTTCACAAAAAAAGTGGTAATGTGCTTGTTCTGGAGCCAGTGTTCGGTGCAGACTGTGATGATATGGTGTTGGAGAGTATATACTCATGATGTGCTTGTAGGTGTGTTGTCTAACCCTAAACTGTTTTTTTTTTTTAAATGTTGCTACTACAAATGCAATTTCCCATCCGGATATTTGACATAGGATTTTCTACACTGACAATCATAATGACGGTTGCATGTTCACTAAGTTCTTGAGCTCTGTTTCCGGTCCCTGCTCAATTGAATCCTGTAAGTTGCACATCCCACCTCTTATGCCGATGGTTAAAGCTGATGGTGGGTGTAGACTGGCACATTATCGGCCGAATATTCTCTCCCAAGAGCTAACCGGTCGGTTTTTCATGTTAATGCTGATCCAGAATTCGTATTTTTTGTTTTCGTTTTGTGATTTTTAGCCAGTTTTTGTGTTGGGGCTATGTAATGTGGGGTTTGGCAGTGGTATCAATTCGCTCCATTTCATTGGACTGCGGGAAGTTCTGAGCATTGAAGGCCATTCCAAGCCTGTCTTGCTTTTACCGTTCTAAGAGGGATTTGAAGATTATATTGCATGGCATACAGCTAGATTGTGTTAAATGTTACATTATTTGCAGAAATTCGTATTTTAATTCTAAAACCGGATAATAACTAAATTCAGTGTAATCATCTCTAACTTCTGATTGGCTGTGGTTCTTGTGTAGGTTTGATTGTCATGGATGCTGTCCTAACTTTGTCATAAAACCTATTAAACTAATGACCATGGCCACTCGCTCTATCCATATAGATGAGTATAGAAGGTTAGGTGAGTGGGTACCTTTGGCTCAGAAAAGCTCAACCCGTACCAGAGCAGTGGATGTGTCTGCAACAGAGCAAAGAAGTGAGACTGTGAACAAAGTCTGTTCTCCTGTCGCCTCACTATTGCAGCATGCTAGGACCTCTTGGGTAGCAGACTTTGATTGCTGTGCTCTCGTCAAAGGCTGGAGGAGGGTACAGCATGGAGGACTGTCCGGGGCAGCCTTAATAAACTACACCTTAGAATTGTTGAAGTAATACTTCAATCTTCATAAAGTGAAATTCTTCTTTGAAAGGACATTTGTCCTTCATCCACTTTCCTACTGCAGCTAACCTTTCTTAGTCACAAATGCTGTGCAGTCCTTAAACCTATTGATGCCAACTCGAGCAGTACCAACACACAGATTCAGCCATTGTGCCCATCACTGATCTAGGCAGGTTTTGATTGTGTATTTAAGCAGGGGCATACCAGCCATTAATCGTGGTCAGCTCATGACCTGTTGGCTGGCTGTCTTGAAGGCTTCTTGACAGGTATGTCATAGTTGGGACTGTTTCTCTTCATCTGACCACATTTCTTCTGATTAGTATTAGTTAAGGTAAATAGTTTACTGAAATGTAGTTGTGCAGAACACCTACTCTGTTACAGCTCTTCGATTCACTTTTGTTATGTAAATAAATACTGTCCAATCACAGGGACTCCCACACACTCAGGTTCCTAGTGAGCAGGGCTGTGCGAGAGACATTCGTTAATGGTCTTATATTAGTAACAAATTCACTTCACTCTCGTCTTTCCTGGATTATAGTTCAGTACAACATTGTCACTGCGGGAGCCATCAAATTTCAGCTAATTCCTTTAAAAGCCACAAGTGTTTTTGATAACCTCTCCTGGTACTGGCTATTGGGAAATGAGCAGTGCCGATCAAATGGTGTTGGAGAATGCAGTCTCGCAGAATCCCAGTGCCTGGAGACCACCCACCCCTCCCCCCTCCCCGTGGTGACAAATCACGCTTTACAAGACCTATTGATTGATTCTCACCTGTTTTATATGGATAAAGATTCTGGACTGCTTGAGAGTCCGTTCTTAGCACCTGAAGTTGTTGTGTTGGAAAAGAGAAACGCCCTCAAAAAATTACCAGAAAAGCCTGTTACTTTTCCACTCCTCACCCTCAACACCTCTTCAAGAACCTATTCTGCAAGTGTTTTGGGCCCATTAGAGTTAGGAAAGGATATATACCGTTGCAATATACGCCAGACATGAAAGTTTTACCACCCTGAGCCCTTGGAGACTTCTGCTGCTCTGCCCTGCTGCCCTTGGATGTAGCTCTAAATCTGAAAGAGAAAAGGGAGAAGAAAGATCAAAGTTGTTTAGTTGGGGGTTTGCGCATAATGGTTTGGTAGGGCTAGGGCGACCCCTGCCCTTTTTAGGTCTCCCGTAGCATTGCAGTGCAACACTCTGCAAGACCTCTTGTAATGGAGATTTCAGAAGGGGACTTGAAGCCCCGCCCATCATTTCCATTGGCTGGTGTCACCGTTTATGCTAAACGGTGGCCTGCCATTGGAAATGAGCTGTTTGCGTTGCCTCCCTGGATCGCCTGCTTCACGGCTGTCGTGAAGCAGTTTCTTATCTCAAGGAGGCGTATTATATAAACAAGCCGTGAGATCCAGTCCGGATGGGCCGGCTCAAAAGGAGACAGGGCGCCGCGTGTTTATTTTTGCATCGCGCTTTCACTTAGTGAAAGCGCGATGCAAAAATAAACCGCAGGAATGGCGAGCGCTTGTTTTAAAAAGGAAGTCTATCATGTATACAGAAATGTCTCCCTCTCTGATTCACTTTGTGTTTAACCACAGGAACAGGCTCATTGTGAACACATTTTGCACAGCTCTCCGAATCACCAACACCAAAAGCCTTTAGCTCAGAGGCCACTCTATGAACGCACACTCCAACAACCACACTACATTTGAACTCCCAGATGGATCGCAGCCCCTAACAGGGGTGTGTACCATCGAGAGGATCTGATTGACGTCACTTGGAGAGCTAGAGGGAAGCCCTAGTTTTCAGTTAGGTTAGAGCATCGAGAGAACTTCAGCATTACTGACAGTCACCAACGTAGTATGCTGCGTACTCGGCCTCTGCCTAAACTCCCCTACCTCACTTCAGCTGATCCCTTGTTGAGCTGCGGAGAGGTACAGGAGTTTTACATGACATAACCCTTCCTCTTACTCTCTCCAGGAATAATGGGTCACACCCCATCACCTCGCTGGCCATGTTCCAGCGGCCGCATCCGTACAAATATCTATTTAAATAAAGTTGGAGTCAACCCCCCACACACGCCTCACCTACCTCAGTGCCGCCGCATCCCGATGTTTACAGGATGACATACCTAGAATATTTTCTCTCCATCTACTTCTAGTCCTTCCCACACCCACACACACATACCTGAAGCTGGGTTCTCTGCTCCTGATCCGATAGTGGGGTGCGGCTGATGTCATTGCGAGTTACAATTCACGGTCAGCCTTGGACTGAGCGTCAGGCAGCGGGCGAGGGGTGTGACAGGGCGCCCACGCTTAATCTCACTCTTGCTTTTCTCTCTGACTGATACTGATGCAGTGAATAACCGGGTTTGAATCCAGTGTTTCGGCAAAAGTCTTCCAGTGGACGCCGCCATGCACTGCAAACAAAGCAACCTCTTACTTGACCACCTGCGCATTCTTTGGGGCCTCACAACGGATCCGAATCCCTATGCAAGACACCACAATGCAAAAAGTCAATCTCTAAACCAATTTGCCTGAACACGAATTCTAGAGCTGATGAGCGCTCCGTTTATGGAATTTGCTCAATCGGGAAAGCATCCGTGAAGAACAACTTATTTGACAAAAGTCCGCTTTTTTGTTTTGTTGTTTGAAATATCAAAAATTCACATAACCCGACTATCAGTTGATTGTGATCCAATTGTGCTGCACCTTTTCCATCCGGTGGAAAGATCTAAAGCAAATGGGAGGATTACGCAGAACAAAAACCCAGCCCAGTTTTAATCCTTCTGTTTTTGGACTCGCAGCACCAGTGTTTCAGTTGTCCACAATCTAGATAAGAGTTATGTAGTAATGGTTCACGCAGGTAGTTGAATGGTTTACTTCTTTATTAGTTAAAACCATAGACGCATCTTCAGCTTGTCAGTTACAGCATAGCATCACCGGTCTCTCACCAACATTCTAAGGTAGGCTTCACACCAACATTCCACGACTGTACCAATGTGGGGAAAAGGGGAGGGGTGGGTGGAACATACCAAGGGAGGAAGTTACAACACATCTTCCTTCCCTAACAGACCATCAATGGAAAAAACAAGGAAGGGATCATGCCTACAGGGGTAGGCGAAAACTTAACCCCTAACTAGGTACTCTAAGAGTGGAGTGCCTAAGTATAAGAACATCCTGCTTGACTTTGGTCTCTCATACTAAAATCCTTGTGCCAGCATGGAGTGTACCTTTGGCGATACCCTCTCCTGATTTGAGTCTTCGCCTCCCCAGCACCTTGTCCTTGACCTCTGTCATCCTCTTTGTGGACACCCCCATTGTCGTCCAATGCCACCCTGTCCATACTCCATTTCTTACCATCCTCCATGATAACCACGTTCCTTTTGACCTCCTTTATTCTGCCCGGGGGGTAGTATTTGCCTCCACTTCCACACTGTATCTCGGGTTTCCTGATGTACACACTTTGCCCTGGACTGAGGGATTTCTCCTGTGTCCCCCACCTCCTATTATACCATTCCTGGTACTTCCTCTGCCGAGTATCAGTCCTGGCTTTGAATTCCCTCAAGTTGCCCAATACCCTCTCCTTCGGACCCAACCAGTTTGGGGACAACTTTGTGCCTGCCTTCCTTCCCCTCAATAGTTCAAAAGGTGACTGTCCCGTTGACAGACTGGGTGTTGTGTGATATGCCCATAGCATATCCCTAATAGCTGGCTCAACAGCTAACCCTGACTTTTTAGCCAGTTGTATGCACTCCATCATCCTATTTGCCCTTTCCACCTTCCCATTGGCTCTGGGACAATATAGGGGTGTACGTACATGTGATATGGACATGTCTTTGAGGAACTCCCTCATTTCCTCCGACACAAACTGCACCCCGTTGTCCGTAACCAAGGTGGAAGGAATGCCTTCCCTCGAAAATATTTCGCTCATGAACTCTATAAGTGACTTGGTATTTATTGAGTTCACAAACTTGCACGTTATCCAATTTGAGTAATAGTCAATTAAGACTAGTAGGTACCTGTCCTGAGGTCCAACGGACCTGATGGGCCCTGTAATGTCCAATCCTAGTTTGTCCCATGGGACCATGGGGACTTCCACCGGTATAAGCGGTGTGTGTCTTATGCTTCTGGATTTGTCACTGACACTGCAAGAATAGCAATCCTTCACTTTGTCCTCCATGAGTTGATCCATCCCTGGGAACCAGTAAACGGCTCTTAAGCGTGCTTTACACATACTCCTGCCCATGTGCCCCTCATGGGTGAGATCAATTATCTTTGATCTCAATCCCTCCGGGGGTACTATCTTCCCTGACTTGAGAACGAATTTCCCTTCTATAGACAAGTCATTGCGTACGTTCCAGTACGGCTGGATGTCTTCTGCCAAATCCTTGCACCTATTGGGCCACCCTTCAGTAATCCTCCTTCTCACTTCCACCAGATTGGCATCCTGTTCTGAATGCACATCCCATACTTCTTTAGTCACTGCAGGTATCTTGATCTCCAACACTTTTTTTTTTTCCTGTCTCTGATTCCGCACCATCCTCTAATGGTGATCTAGACAGAAAATCTGCCACCTTGTTTTGGTGACCAGGAAGATAACCCACTTTAAAATTGAAGCTTTGTAAGCCCAGTATCCATTTAGCAATACGGGGAGTGAGATTTTCCAATTCTTTTTTTCCAAATAACCCCACTAAGGGTTTGTGGTCCGTGTGCACAGAGAACGGCATGCCCCACACGTAGAAATTGAAGTGTCGGATCGCCCAGTACACAGCCAAAGCCTCTTTCTCTATTGTGGAGTAATTAGATTCGGCTGCTGACAGAGTTCTTGAAGCAAACGCAACCACATTTGTACCATCCTTCGTACTCTGTGATAACATTGCCCCGTTATGCTTTAGAAAATCACAAGAATGAACTGTTAGCTTACATCAGCGGAAGTCTTACTCAACTCTTCAAAAAAAATAAGAGACATTTAACCTCAGGGAATTGACAGTCCTGTTTCTTTGACTGTGTTCCCCACCGACGAATCACCACATCCTCCGTCTCCTGGTTGGCCTGCTACGCGAAGAACGACGCCTCCTCCGCTGCCAGGAAACGCCTCACAAATGTTCGTAGCCGCCTCCTTCTTGGAAGGATGTACGCTGCTGACAGAAAACACCACACGGGGAACAGCCGCCGACGACTCCACCACTGCCAGGAAACGCCTCGCCAAGGATCGCAGCCGCCTCACGCTGGTAAAAATGTGCACGCCGTTCCTGACGAGGTAAGAGCGACTCTTCCTCTCCGGAAGCACTAACCTTAACTTTTACCAACAGCTGAGTCCCGATGCACCTCCTCTTAATATGCCTGGGATGTGATAATAGTGCGTTGTTTGAATAGTGGACCCTGTCGTCGGCCGTCTCAAATACTTGCAGTCTACTGTCGCATACACGCTCTCCCTCAGATCTGCTACAGGGTGACTTTACTTCACAGAAAAGGTGTGACAGGAGTCCACTTAGCGCCAAGCCTTGCGCTCACACGGGTACCACCGTCATTACGTTTTAGTATTATCCACCATAGGCTCACCGTTGTACCAGCTGAAAGTCCCCCTCATACGCTTAAAATAAGGGTCAGGTCACTCTCCTTTCCTGGTGAGCAATCTTCAGTTCTTTATGTTCCGAACCACTTAGACACCCTTAAAGTATGTTTTTTTTCCTGACTTGAACTGCCTCAAAGCTGCTGGCCAGATAATTCGCTTTTCACCGATGTCGAGACCAGTCCTCTTACTTCAAATGCCGTATTGTCTTCACCATCACCAACTGCAAGCTTATAGGCTACAGGGGAAAATGCGCCGCCGTCCCTGTCACAGCATCCCTTGTAACTCGTCGCCAAAATGTAGTAATGGTTCACGCAGGTAGTTGAATGGTTTACTTCTTTATTAGTTAAAACCATAGACGCATCTTCAGCTTGTCAGTTACAGCATAGCATCACCGGTCTCTCACCAACATTCTAAGGTAGGCTTCACACCAACATTCCACGACTGTACCAATGTGGGGAAAAGGGGAGGGGTGGGTGGAACATACCAAGGGAGGAAGTTACAACAAGTTACTCATAGGGAGACCACAAGCTCCAGGAAGCTGTTGGAAAGTCCGGATCATAAAACAGGGCTGAAGCATGACGTAGCAAAACTGCAAGCAAAAACACACAATAAAAGCACCTTGTGACGTTTACTTTTCAATACGGTTGTATGTTACTCAAAGTGCTTTAAAGGATCTTATGAGGGAAGAAACGAGGAAGGGAAAAGAAAAGAGGAAAGATTTATTAAACCGTGAACAAATGAGTGAGAATTAAGGACAGGAGGTGAACATGACCTGTTAAGACCATGGATCTCAATAAGAGGAACACAGCGCATGCCAGCTGAAGCAAGAGCCTGTGCCCTGCTCTGTGTGAGCTAACCCTGCAGACTCATTTTAACTTTTTGCTTACAATATTTTAGTGGTATAAGGCCAACATACCCACTTAGCACAAGCCTTCTTTAAAAGGAACAAAGGTTTTATTGGCGCTAGAAGAATGCTGTTTGCTCTGGACATCACAGAAGCAGTCTGCTTGGAAAGCATTACACTTTCAAGGTGCTCTACAAAACGCAAAGTAAAATGGAAATACCAATGGCTCAGTGACCATGAGCGCTTCCTCGGCAGGGAGCCGTGCTTGGTACACTGCAGTGTCCAGATGTATTGTAATTACATTTATATAGCGCTTACTATCCGTGTCAAGTGTGCAATGCAATATAAATTGCAATGCAATAGGTCTCTCATTTACGCGAGTTTAAGCTATTGCCATTGTATATGACAATGTCTTTTTATTTGTTTTAAAAACCAAAATAAAAGGCATAGCCGTTTGCAATGCCAATAGCTCAAACTCTCATAACTGCGAGACCTATTGCATTGCAAATGCTGGTTGGGATTCCAAGGGTTCTGCAAATTCTTCAGTGGTGGACCAAACAGTCTGTTACTTGACATTCTGCAAACTCTGGGCTGCAAGTGATAAACATAGATCCACTATAGATGGGTTTGATAACACCTATTACAGGCTTATCAATCGATGGAAAGACTTTTTAAATTTTTTTTAAAGCTTTATTTATCATGCTGAACAAGTACATACAACGAACGAAGAATTACAATTATGAAATAACATTTACATGTGCGGTACAGCAGGTACTATGGAAGAATTATTAAAGAAATAAGACGTTAAAAAAACCTATAGACACAGTACATTTCAAAGGCAGAACACATCGAGCATCATAGAGCAGTACGGGAGTGTGTCTTGCACAGGACAAATAAATGTTTAACCAGACGTTTCAATGTCTAGGACAATCCATAGATAACAAATATTCCAGCTGTCGTTACCAGATATCCTTAATCAAAATTCTTTATTCGGTTTCAAAACCATAAAAGTACGATAAAACAAATGTAGTAAAATCGTAATGTACAATTAGTAAGAATTAATTATAGAAGACAAATTCATCCTGTGACAAATGTCATCCCTACTGTCATGTAATATACAGGACCAGCTTCGGAGGCAGCCGCAGATTCAAAACCAATAAAATATATATTCGAAACCAATAAAATAGGTATAATATTTGTAGCCCAGGTCCCCGAGCTCGAGATGTCATATACATATATGCAACATATATTCCATCCCTATTAAAATAATGTACATTGACATAAGTTCACATATTTAAAAAAAAAAAAAATGCATCCCCTTGTACCCCATTAAAACATTTCTTAATCTTACTAACCTGTACTAAAAAGATGGCTACAGAATGAAAAATAGTTTCCAAATGCCGTTGTTGATGTATAGCAATGCTGGCCTGTATCGCACAAAATTGAAATATTTGAGAAAAGACATAATGCTCTCCTTCGTGTCGTATAAAAACTAAAAGAAAACAACAAACGAAATCCTAAATGTAAGGTACTTCTGCAAATTTATCACAGGGGCAGGGAGGTAGACTCCAACCCGGCAATGGACAATCACAAGCCCCCTCAGCCAAACATTTCTCAATATAATTAATATATAAAGAAAATAAAGGGGCTAGAATGCAGCCCTGCCTCACCCCCTTTTCCACATTAAATAACTCTGTACACTCTTCCTTACTTATCTAACACATTTAGTGGTCCCTTTATACAGTTGCTGTAGGAGTTTTATGATTGGTTCCCCTACAACCATGTTCATCATTAGGTCTCAATTTGCAACTATTGACTGTCAAAAGTCCTTGACAAGTCCATAAAACCCATGTATAGGGATCCCTTTTTAGCCAGCATATACTCACTAATTTGAAGGTACAAATTCAAACCGTGCTCTAGTCCCCAATTCCTTCTGGAAGCCGAACTGTCACAAATAATAATCTTCTCTTTAACCCAGGCCCCTAGTCTTGTCAGTCGAATCCTACCCATCACCTTAAAAGAAGAGTCCAGCAGGGAGATTGGCCTCTAACAGCTTGGCTGTGACTTGTTGAACTTTTTAAAGATTGTGACAGTCACGGACTGACCCCATGTGGAAGGTGGGCCATGCTTAGCCACAGCTTTTAATGTCATCAGCAATGCACAACAATCCATATGGTCAGTGAGCATGTCTAGGGGTAGGCCATCTGACCATGGAGTTTTCTTTCACTCTACTTTGGCACTATTAACCTCATCTCTACTCTAAAGGTGCCGAGCTATAGGCCAAATTAATAGCCTGGGCCCTGTTCGCATGGATACACTCAGTCTCATCCTTTGAAGCATACATAGGTTGCAAAGTGCTTAACCCACTCTACTGGGGAGATGACTGTATCCACTAACTGTAAATCTGGCTCTCTGAAAAATAGGGCATTGACTGCTCCAAAAAGCCATCTTTACTAGCTTTCTGGAGGGTCTCCCATGCCTCCTTCTTTATAACATCCCTGCGCTTATATAAAATTCCTTTTCATAAAGTCTCCTGCATGACTCCAGTATTCGAACTTACATAGATTTACATGCTCGAATCCTTCCCTGTCATCGAGATGGGAGTACCTAGATTCCTTAATAAAGCAGTGTACTGATGGGTATAGACGAGAGAAGGTCTAGGCCTCTTAGTTTAGTAATCTATCAGTCATTTTAAAAAAGTGACCAAACTTTATTCTAACCAATTGGGATGAATCATCCTTTAGAACACTCCTGTGAGAAGCTCCAGCCCCTCAGATGTGTTTACAGCATCTGGTGCTAGGGAGTCTCCAATGAGCTCTGCTCAATTTTTTTCTTATTCTGTACTTCACAGTGAATTTTCAAGGATCGGTGTACACACGCTCGCTCTCGCCATTGCACGCTCGCTCTCGCCATTGCACGCGCGCTCGCCATCGCGCGCCATCGCTCGCTCTCGCCATTGCTCGCACTCCATCACGCTCACTCTCGCGCGCCATCGCGTACACTCGCTTGCGCCATTGCTCGCCATCGCGCGCTCGCCATCATGCATGCTCACTCACCATTGCGTGCTTGCGCTCGCCATTGCGCGCGCTCGCCATTGCACGCTTGCCATCTCGCGCTCTTGCCATTGCGCGCGCTCTTGCCATTGCGCGCGCTCTTGCCATTGCGCGCGCTCTTGCCATTGCGCGCGCTCTTGCCATTGCGCGCGCTCTTGCCATTGCGCGCGCAAGAGCGCGCGCTCTTGCCATTGCGCGCGCTCTTGCCATTGCGCGCGCTCTTGCCATTGCGCGCGCTCTTGCCATTGCGCGCGCTCTTGCCATTGCGCGCGCTCGCGCTCTCGCCATTGCGTGCTTGCGCTCTCGCCATTGCGCGCTCGCCCTCGTGCTCGCTCTCGCCATTGCGCGCTCGCTCTCGCCATTGCGCTTGCTCTCGTCATCTCGCTCGCTCTCGCCATTGCGCGCTCGCCCTCGCTCTCGCCATTGCGCTTGCTCTCGTCATCTCGCTCGCTCTCGCCATTGCGCTTGCTCTCGTCATCTCGCTCGCACTCATCACGCTCACTCTCGCGCGCCATCGCGCACTCGCTTGCGCCATTGCTCGCCATCGCGCGCTCGCTCGCCATCATGCATGCTCACACTCACCATTGCGTGCTTGCGCTCGCCATTGCACGCTGGCCATCTCGCGCTCGCCATTTTGCCATCTCACGCTCGCCATTGCGCGCGCTCTTGCCATTGCGCGCGCTCTTGCCATTGCGCGCGCTCTTGCCATTGCGCGCTTGCGCTCTCGCCATTGCGCGCTTGCGCTCTCGCCATTGCGCGCTTGCGCTCTCGCCATTGCGCGCTTGCGCTCTCGCCATTGCGCGCTCGCCCTCGCTCTCGCCATTGCGCTTGCTCTCGTCATCTCGTTCGCTCTCGCCATCGTGTGTTCTGTCGCCATAGTGCGCTCTTTTGTGCACCTGTATATCTGTATTTTTTTTCTTGCAACTAAATCTGGCTGAGTAATGTCAGTGAAAGCAAAAAAGGCTCTCTTCAGAGGCTCTGCTACCTGTGGGGAAAAACAGGCTATATACAGATGACCACATCAAGACTGCATCTACAGCCTTTACCTTGGTCATAAAGCTACAGACTGTAAGGTTTGTCAAACCTTTTCAGCCAAGACCCTTATAGACCGGGAAAGGAGGCTTCTTTTATGGCTCCAAAAACTTAAATCTAGGAAGGAGTCTCTCTGATACTAACAGCAAAGAATCTTTTTCCATGAGTGTTCAGAAAAGGCAGAGAGAATCTTCACGTCTCTCAGAAGCCTCCCAACAAATATTCTAAAAATCTTCTCATGACTCAATCAGCGAGCAAACCAGAGTCGTCTTGTCATCTGCAGAAGACAGTTTTCAAAAACTGTGTCTGAGCCTCTTACACCTCCACTACAGGTCAGCGCTCAAGTCCTGTCTGCCCCCCCCCCCGTTCGCAGCTCCCTGACCGCTGCCTTTTTCGGGGGATCTCTGCCGGTGTGCCTCTGTGTTTAGTTTGTATCCCCTCCCCATAGCCTTTTTTTTTGTATAGTTTAGCGTGACCACAGTCCCCCATTAGTTTGCCTTTTTCTGTATAGTTTAGTTGCGCCCCATCTTCCCGACAGCCTTCTGTTCCTGTGCCACTCGTTCCCACTGTTTTTTCCCAGCCTTGCCGCCTCCTGCCCTCCCGGGCACCTCCTGCCCCCCAGAGCCTACCTTATGGTCGATGCGTAGCAGGCGTGTCAAAGGCAAACCTGTATGCACCTGTCTGTGCATGGACCGGTACACCACTGAGGAACTTCGGTCCCTCAGCCCCAAGAGAGGTGCCAACTGCTGCGTCTCCTTGCCCAGAACAGAAGGTCTCTTCACCTTCCAGAACTGCTGCTTCTTCTGCAACACCTACTTACCAGTGACTCCCTTCTGGCAGACACCAGGCCAGATGACACCCCACCCCTGTTCAGCTGATTGCCAAGCCGACGATCCACTGCATGCTCCTCAACCTCCAATCCCTCTGCAAGCACTCCCTGGAAGTCTGGGACACCATAACTACCATCGCCCGACGTGATCACCACTGAAACCTGCCTCACTCCCTCATCAGTGCCCAACATTGCCACAGCAACACCCCCCCCCAGCAACAAGCTGCTACACCGCAACTGGCATCGTCCACAAAGACACCCTCTTATGCAACCCCACGAAGGATGACTCCACGCCGGTAATGGAACAACTCAACTTCCAGATCAGACTCTACGCTAGGGTCACCATCAGTGGGACCCTCTCCTACAGACACCCGGACCCCTGGCCAAGCTTCTGCAACACCATCTCTGACTTCATCATCCCCTGGCAATCGACACCGACCACTTCATCTTCCTGGGAGACATTAATTTCCACATTAAAGACCGCAAGGACATCAACTCTACCATTCTCCTGGAGCACGTGAATAATATTGACATCTCACAGCTGATCTCAACCCAAGCGCACATTGCAGTGCACACTGGATCCTATCTTCTCATCCAGTTGCAGAATCCATTCTCACACACAACCGAACTGACCTGGACCAACCACAGCATCGCCCACGTCTCTCTCACTGGTCCACCCACCCGACCCAGTCGGGCATGTAACTGAGTCACTGAGCACCTCTGGACCTCCGTTCTCAATGCAACAACGCTTGACCCCCCTCTGAGAAGTTCTGGACTTTGAGCTCGAGGTTGTCAAAGTGAATCTCCCCAGCTGCAGACACCATCGTCGTCCTCTGACCTCCCCCCCTGGAGACAGACCCGTAAAATGTGCCAGCTGGTTCACCCCCAAACTCCAGGTCCTCAAGCACGATTGCAAGAAACTAGAGACATAGGCGTTCTAACATACCCCCCCCCCCGACTTCAGTGCCCTCAACAACTACCACCGCCACCTTAGGGAAGCCAAGAAAGTTGCCCCCCACCAACTGCATCGAAGCCAGCACCAATCGCGCCATAGTGCTCTTTACCATCGTCAAGAGTTCTCATGGCTATCAGCCACCGAGAACGCTATCCATATCTCTCAGGATCTTTCAGACACCATAGTGGTCTATTTTCATTAAAAGATCAGACATCGGCACTAACTTCGCCCCCAGCCCACTGACTTCAACCACCTCCACACACACAACCCGACGATACCTACTCTGACTAGCAACTGCTCTCTACCCAAGACACCTCCACCAACAAACTACACTCCGGCTCCCCAACGGACTTCTGCCTTCACCACATCTACAACCTAGGGAAAGAAGAAATCGGCATCTACCTCAGATCCTCAACGCATCCATCACAACAACCACTGTCTCTGCCTCCTGGAAGCACACAGAGGTCAAGCCTCTTCTGAAGAGACCCTCTTCCGACCCTGCGAACTCGAGAACTACCTGCCCATTTTGCTACTCCCTTTCAATTACCTCGAGCAGAACAACCTGCTCGACACCGCCCTATCAGGATTCTAGGCCAGACACCGCTCCGAGACCGCCCTGATTGCAGCTACAGATGACATCAGATGCCTTCTTGACCAGGGGCAATCAGCGGCCCTCATCCTGTTCGATCTCTCTGCAGCCTTTGACACAGTCTCCCATCACACCCTTATCACCAGACTCTGCCATCTAGGCATCTAAAACAACACCCTCAGCTGGATTGCCTCCTTCCTTTTCGGCTTCACACTGAGGATCCACATTCCTCCTCTCTTACAGCCACAAGAACATTGACGTCCCCTGGGCTCCTCCCTCAGCCCCACCCTCTTTAACACTTACGCAATGCCTCACGTAGACATTGCTCGCACCCGCGGTCTACATCTCCTACGTCGACACACCGCTCATCCTCCCCCTCACAATTGAGTCACCACCAGAGCCAACTTCCAGTTCACCATGCCCAACGTTGCCAACTGGATGACAGCGAACTGCTTAAGACTGAACTCTGATAAGGCAGAGGTTCTCATCTTTGAAAGCAACGTCTCCCCCTGGAATGACTCATGGTGGCCCACTGCACTCGTCCCTGCACCTGCGCCCTCCAACCATGGACGCAACCTCAGAATCAACCTTGACAGCTGACTAACCATGAAGAACCAGGTCACCGCCGTCTCTTCCTCCTGCTTTCACATCCTCAAGATCTTCCGATGGATCCCCATCTCCACCAGGAAAACAGTGACACAAGCCCTCATCACCAGTTGCCTCGACTACGGCAACGCACTCTGCCGACACCACCAAGCATTTACTCATCCACCTCCAGACCATCCAGAAAACAGCAAGTCTCATCCTGTACCTCCCTTGAAAAACCAGCACCTAAGCCCACTTCAGAACCCTCTACTGGCTCCCCCGTACAGACAAGTTGCATCTTCAAACTTCTCATCCACACCTACAAGGACCTCCACAACATCATTGCGCTACATCATCCACCGCTCGATGTGCCATCATCTTGACACCACTCCCAGCACCCCAGATAAAGATGGGATGCGTCTGGACACCATTGGCAAACATTTTTCCTCTGTCCACACCAACAGTCAATGCAGCCAACTCCTTCGCAGTTCTAGTCGGGAACGATCGATAAATGTGGTCCGATACTGCTCCTTATATTATCCAGCTACCTGAGGATGTCAAGGAGCAAGTCAAAAAAAAGTCCTACATGAGTGAGCTCACTTCCAGCAAAATCATAGATTGCGATCACTGGATTCAGGCAATTGGTAGGTGCTGCAGTACTAGAGTGTCAGCAGTGGCTAAAAGCTACCTCTTGCTGTCCTGAGGGTCAAAGCAAGATCTTGGACCTACCTTAGGATGGAGAGGCCCTTTTTGGGAAACCGATGCGGCCAAGTCTTTAGGGACCTTACAGTTTCAGAAAGTGCCTTTTCGAGGCTCATTGAGAAGAGGATAACCTTCCTACAGAGGATGTTAATATTGGTACCCCTCTTACTCTACCTACTCCCAACCATATCACCCCCAATATCAGCAGAGACAACCAGCGCAATCCTAATGTCCGATCTCTGCCTAGAGGAAATGCATGACAATCTGGAAAGGATTCCAACCGTCGCCAATGATGCGTCCTAGGCTTCAGCTACTACCCTGCCTCCTTCCATCTCAGGGGCAAGGTTACCAACTACCTCCGCCAATGGCAGGGTATTACTACTGGGTCTTAGCCCTTATCCAATTCGGAAATACTTTGGAATTCCTCTAAGGACAACCACCAAATCCACTCCACCCATCCCTCCATAAACATCTCCATCTTTTTAAATTTGAAGTCAAAACAATGTTTCACAAGGGAGCAATCTAGATTGTTCCTGTGTCTCAAAAAGGGAATAGTTTCTACTCCTGTTTCTTAATACGCAAAAACTCAAGGCAGTGACTACCATTCCTAGACCTCAAACCTTAACACCATTTTTGAGGAAAGTCCTTCTGTGTGGTCACTTTATGAGAGGTTCTCCAGCTCTTAAAACAGGGAATTTATGACCACCCTCTACCTCCAAGATACGTATTTTCATATACCTACTCATTCAAACCACAGAACATCTCAGGTTCACAGTAGCTGAAAGCCACTGGTAGTTCAAGGTGCTCCCCTTTGGCCTCAAATCTGCACCCCTTATCTTCACAAAGTGCCTCACACCCATGGCAGCCTTTCTCAGACAAAACCACCATCAAGTATTGCCTTATTTGGATGACTGGCTGGTCTAGGCGCCTTCCAAGCTGACAGCATGGGCATCCACAATAGCCTGCACGGATCTCTTCAGACAGCTAGGTCTCACTCTCAACGTGGACCAATCCGACCAACATCCATCACAAACCATGACGTTTTTAAGACCAGGTTAGACACCGCATCCTTAAAAGCTTATCCCACACAGGAGTGACAAATATGCCTCATCTCCCTGGCAAAGGTCATCCAAACAGCGTGTCTTTCCGTTCTCCACTACAAATCCCTTTTAGGGATTAGTTTTTCCTGCATCCCTCTCGTCCACTTCTGTCGCCTAGAGATGCGTCTCCTAGAAGAAGAATTGGACAAACAAGGGCTGCTGCTACAGGCTCCTTCGACCTAATCAATTTACTCCATGCATGGTGAGCGCCTTACCTTTGAGGACAAGGCAGGAACATTTTTCACTCCATCGCTCATTTCACCCCCTGACTACTGTAGTCATCGTGACCAATGCTTCCCTGGAGGGGTGGGGAGCGTACCTGCAAGCTCTCCAAGTCAGCAGCCAATGGAATCCAGACAAACGTCAATTTCACATCACTTACTCGAGTTGAAAGCAGTACATCTAGCCTTACAGGCATTTCTCCTGAGGATTCAAAATTAGGCAGTGCTTGTCCATACAGACAACACCACAATGATGCACAACATCAACAAGGTGGCACGAGGATTCAAAATTAGGCAGTGCTTGTCCATACAGACACCACAATGATGCACTACATCAACAAGGTGGCACAAGATTCAATCTGCTCTCCCCGGAAGCACAGAAAATAAGAGAATGGTTTATTTCACACAAGGTGTGTCTTCGGGCAGAATATGTTCCTTTGAAGCAAAACACCTTAGCAAGCACTCTGACAACATTGTGCCACGAGTGGGATCTACACCAGCAGACCCAGAGCAACATCTTTCTCCGTTGGGGCAAGCCGAATCTGGATCTCTTCCCAACCCCCCTGAACCGCAAATGCTTGTTTCGTGCAAACTGACATCCCCAACCGGGGTCATGGGGGAATGCCTTTTCGACTGCGTGGTCTGGCATCTTTGCCTACGCCTTTTCTCCAATTCCTCTTCACCCAAGACTACTCAGGAAGATGAAGGCAGAACCTTAAACTTATTCTCATCTCTCCATCTTGGCCTCTCCAACATTGGTTCACGAAGTTGCTTGTTCTCTATCAGAAGCACCTCATTCTATATAAAACGTTCCACACTCTCCTGACAATTAACCAGGGCCACGTTCTGCATCCGGATCGCAAGTCTCTAAATTTAGCAGCATGGCTCCTGAATTCCATGAGTTCCAACATCTGAACATACCATCAGAATGCAGAGCAATTCTAGCCAGGGCCCGGCCTGATTCCGCATCTGATGCCACCAGGCTAAGGTACATCCTCGCTCCTCCTTTCTGAAAGAAATTCGTCTGCATCCTCTTCACCTGTTGCAGTCAGGGTTTGCTCATTCTTTCATCAAAGTCCACTTGGCCAGCATTTCCCATTTCAGCCATCTTCTGCTTCTCAATCACTATGGTCTTCCAGAGTCATTACACAGTTTATCAAAGGCTTATTCCATACTTCTCCAGTATTGGGGTGTCTTTCATAGATTCACATGCTTGAATATTCCCCGTCGTCGGAGTGGGAGTCCCACGGTAAATAATATAGCAATATATATAGCCATTATATATATATATATATATATATATATACACATAAGTAATCATATAAAACAGAGATATAAGTAAGTAATAACATCAAGAATGTCCCTATATGAAATTTCCATAGAGATACATGGAAAGAGAAAAAAGACATTCGTAGTCTATCTCTGTCATTATGTTAGTCCAAACTACGGCCAATCAGGCGCCAGCTCCTCTCTAGAACCTTCTCCTCAGAGCTTCTCACCTCAGATTTTCTACCGCACGTCGTGTGACAGGGAGTCTCCCTGAGCTCTGCTCAGTTTTTTCAGTCAGAATGTCTTCCAGTATGAAATCTTTGTTTAGACCATGTTCTTCATGGGAAAGCTGCGTCTATTTTCTGAGGACCCACACAGTAAGTGTATTTACTGTTTGTACCCAGACCATGAGGTGGCAAAATGTAAAATTTGTAGAACCTTTTCTACAAAGACTTTAAAGGATAGAGAAGGCCGCCTGTTAATATGGCTACAGAGACTGAAGGATAAGGACAACCCAGTTTCTGATGTGGAAAGTATGTATTCTGGCCGTTCTCAACCAGCCTCTAAGCGCAGTAGTGTGCAGGAGTTACCATCTCCTTTCCTCAAGAAAAAGAAGCTTTCTTTGACTATGACAGCTACCACTTCTGCTGTCGCACCTACTGTTTTGTCACCTAAGAGACACAGTTCTCAGGCTGAAGAGGCGTCTACTTCACAGTCCTCAGGAAAAAGACTGTCCGCCTCGTCGACGATGCTGCCGACGACGAGATCGGCGATATCTGGTTCGTCGACGGTGACTATGACGACGACATCAGCTGCTTCGTCGTCGACGAGCGTTCTGTCGACGTTATCCTCGTCGACGGGGACCATCACTAGTACAAGGGCTGTGACTTCAATTTTGCCCATTACATAGTCGACGACGAAAAAGGCAAAGGTACCGTCGACGCTACCTGCGTCGTCGACTAAGGCGTCGTCGAACTCGTCGACGCCCACTCCGTCGTCGAAGAAGAAAAAGACCTCGTCGACGGCGACTTTGTCGACCAAGACCTCAACGACGACAACTCCGTCGACGGCGGCTCCGTCGACGACGATTCCGACTACGATTCAGTCGACGACGGTTCCGTCGACGTCTATTTCAAAGGCGCAAGGTTCACCGATGCATATTCCGTCGACAATCGTTCCATTTACGACGGCTCCGTCGACGAGGCCTTCTCCGAAGACATCCACAGTGTCTACCATACAGCAGTCAACGGCAGGTTCTTTCATAAGGATAAGGTTGAAAAAAGTAGCGTCTGCCCAAGAGTCAAGGAGAGAACAGCTACCTCACGCATCTTCAGCATCGCTTTCAGAGGCGCAGCCTCCATCGCCTTTATTTGCTACGGATTCTGATCAGGAGTCCGAGGGTCTGCCGGAGTCCTTTGGAACGGCGCAAAGCCCATCCGACCTCATAATTAAATGCTAGGACAGCAGTGAGGATGAAGATCCAGTGTACATACAGCAGGTGCCTGCGAAACAGCCAAAGGCGACTCTTCCTTTGTCGCTTATAACTAATCTCCAACGCATGTTGGATGACTATAATCAACGCTTTCCGCTACCTCCACAAGGTTCTGAGGTCCCGTCAACTCCTGTGGTTCCAACTATACCACCGATACCAATAGAGAGTCCTGTACCTCTGCTGCCGTCTGCACCACCAAGACAGGTCCCAGAGAGGTTGTTGCCTCAATATCAGCCTCCGCAGGGAGAAACAGAAGAGGGTGAACTCCCAGATGATGATGGGGATGTGGATGACGATGATGAGGATATGGCGGAGTGGGACAATTACCAAGTACAGACACCATCCCCCTCTCAGATAGTCACAGGGGATTCACCTCCAGTGGACATAGCAAATTTCCATCAATTAATGGAGAGGGCGGCGCAACGTTTTAAACTAACTGAGCGCAGAGAGTAAGATTGTTTCCTCTATGATTTCAAGAGTCAGCCGTTTAAACACTCATGCTATTCCTATTGTGGAATTTATTTGGGAGGAAGGCAAGAAGTTGATGCAAGCACCGAATACCTTGCCGGCACAGGTGCCTCGATTAGAGAAAAAATATAAGGCACCAATAGGAACCCCAGCATGCCTCACGGGACAGGCTAAACCTGAATCAGTCGTTACGCAGGCAGCGCAACGTAAGGCAAAGAATCCGACGTCGACTGTCACCGCACCACCGGACCGTGACGGACGTCGAATGGATACCATAGGGCGTAAGTTCTCTTCAATGGCCTCTACTGTGGTAAGAGCAGCTAATGCCTTGGCCATATTGGGTCGCTATGACCGACAAGTGTGGGCTGACATTTCAGAAGTACTGCAACAGTTACCGGAGCCTTCTAAAGGGGAAGCAATGAAGTTGCTTCAAGAAGGAGAAGCAGCATCGACGGAGATTATTGATTGTGCAGTAGACATCGCCTGCTCGGGATTCCGTCAGCTTGCCGGAGCGGCTGTTCTGCGCAGGCAAGGATGGTTAAAATCGACATCCTTTCGTCAGGAAGTACAATCCATGATTCTTAACATGGCTTATGACGGCGAAGCGTTGTTTGGAACTCATGTTGATGAGGCACTTCAATCCATAAAGGACACTGAGACAGCTAGATCTTTAGGAAACCTTCAATTTCAAAGGCAGAATTTTCGTGGTGCACGCGGACGCGGCACCTCCTCCTCCTCCAATTTTCGAAGGGGTAATAATCAATACAGACCCTATAATCAAGGATCCAACCGATATTCCAATACCCAGCAACAGCAATCTTCCCGACAGCAGGCTTCTAAGTCGTATAGAGGGAAATCCTCATACAGAGGAAACGCATCTAAGAGACAGTGACTCTTTCCGGACATGCATGATTGGAGGTCGAATCTCTGTTCTTTTCTCAATGGTCCTCCATCACAAGGGACCGTTGGGTTTTGGACATTGTGAAGAAAGGACACGCCTTAGAATTCACCAAATTCCCTCCTTCCACACCACCCTCCGGACCACCACCTGCTCACATGAAAGAACTTTTACATCAAGTTCGACTTCTACAGCAGAAGGGAGCTGTAGAAATGGTGCCAGTATCGCAAAGGGGAAAGGGTTTTTATTCCCGTTTCTTTCTGATCACAAAGAAGAACGGGGAGTGGAGGCCCATCCTCGATTTAAGGGCACTAAACAAATACCTAAAGAGCCAATCCTTTCGTATGATGACGCTAGTAGACATCTTGCGTCTACTCTCGCAGGAAGATTTCATGGCAACTATAGATCTCCAGGATGCCTATTTTCATATTCCGATATTACAAAGGCATCGAAGGTTCCTGCGTTTTCGAGTGGGTCAACACGATTACCAATTCAAGGTGTTACCGTTTGGTCTGCGCTCGGCCCCTCGTGTATTCACGAAGGTACTAGCTCCAGTAATAGCGTTTCTGCGACTTCAGGGAGTGCAGATTTTTCCATATCTGGACGATTTTCTCCTAAAATCCCAGTCAAGCACTCACCTAGAACAACACATACTTCTGTGCCAGAACGTGTTTCGCTCACTAGGTCTGTCGATAAATGCAGCAAAATCCCAACCTCATCCTGCTCAACAAAGGGATTTTCTGGGAGCAACTCTGGAAACGGTATCAGCAAGAGCGTTTCTTTCCCAAGAGCGTCTGCAAAAGATACTACGGCTGGTGGTGTTAATCAGATCAAAAGAGTCAGTTTCTGTGAGATTGTTAAAATCGTTTCTGGGGATTGCGTCATCTTCCATTGCCTTAGTTCCTCATTGCAGGCTGAGAACACGTCCTATTCAGGAAGCACTGGACATTCAGTGGCGTCAGGTCACGGGTTTGTTCCACGATATGGTACGTGTCACAGATCAAATGAGGTCAGCGCATGGTGGGCAAATCCAGCCAACCTCACAGAAGGCATGTCTTTTCTGTCGGTGCCGCCGGACAGGACAATCACGACAGACGCCTCATTAGAGGGATGGGGTGCACATTTGGAAGATCTCTCCGTAAAAGGAAGATGGTCAGCACAGCAAAGAACTTGGCACATCAACAGGTTGGAGTTGATGGCAATTTACCTTGCTCTCAAGTCATTTCTGCCCTTGATCCAGGGAGAATCAGTGCTAATACAAACAGACAACACAACCTGTATGCACTATGTCAACAAACAAGGCTGAACAAAATCCCCAAGTCTGTCCAGGTTAGCTCAGAGAATTTGGGACTGGTCTCAGTCATCAAATCATGATTACAGCAGTACATCTACCAGGAGTAGCCAATATCCTAGCGGATTCCCTAAGCAGGTCCTCCTTGTCGACACACGAGTGGGAATTACACCAACCCACTCTAGAGAGGATATTCCAAATATGGGGTCGTCCACAACTGGATCTTTTTGCTACGCCGGAGAACCGGAAATGCCGGAATTATGCAAGCTGGCATCCCCACAAGGGCTCGCAGGGGAATGCCCTTTTGATGAACTGGTGCAATCTATTTGCGTACGCCTTTCCTCCAATTCCCCTCATACCTCGGGTCCTTTGGAAAATGAAGAGACAGCCTTGCCACCTGATTCTAATAGACCCACGCTGGCCCCGACAACCGTGGTTCTCAGAACTGCTTCTGATGTCCCAATGTCAACCAATCCTCCTGCAACAGCGGACAGATCTGCTCACGATGAGCGAAGGGAGAATTTGTCATCCAAATCCCTCCTCACTGAGCTTATCGGCCTGGAACCTGAACACCATGAGTTCGCCCATCTAGACATCCCGCAGGATTGCAGGGATATTTTGGCCCAAGCAAGAGCACCCTCTACGATCGGGACGTACAAGTTCAAATGGAAAAGATTCTGCCACTGGTGTGCCGCTAACGGAGTCCACCCGATACACTCCAGGGCGCACCAATTACTACCTTTCTTCTTGCACCTAGCTAATTCTGGTTTGTCTCACGCAACCCTACGGGTTTTTTTGGCAGCAATTTCCTGTTTTTGGTAGGATGGCTCAAATTCCCTTTGTTCCTCAAGAATAATCCGCCAATTTTTTAAGGGTTTATTTCGGAAATGCCCGCCAATTCGACGCCCTCCTCCGTTGTGGCATCTTAACGTTGTGTTGGCGCAATTGATGAGACCTCCGTTCGAGCCCATTCACAAGGCCGACCTAAAATATCTAACTTGGAAGGTCGCACTACTTCTGGCATTAACATCTTCACGTCGTGTCAGTGACATTCATGCTTTTACCGTCAAACCTCCGTTCCTGCAGTTCAAACCGGATGCTGTAGTGTTACCCACCAATCCATCATTCCTACCCAAGGTGCCTACTGATTTTCATATTAATGAGCCAGTAATATTAAAGACCTTCTTTGCCAACCCTCAGACACCTGCAGAGCAAAGATTGCACTCTTTGGACGTGAAGCGATGCCTAAAATTCTACATCAGTAGGACAAGTTCGTTTTGAAAATCCGATCAACTTTTTATAGCATATGGACGTTGTCATAAGGGACGTCCGGTTACTAAGCCGACCATTGCTCGATGGATTTCGGCAGCTATTGCTTTCTGCCACCAAAAAGGCAAACAAACCCCTACAGTCTTCAGTAAGAGCGCACTCCACTAGGGCAGTATCATCATCGACTGCCTTATTTGCTGGAGTACCTTTGCAACACATCTGCAGAGCAGCTACGTGGTCAACTAGACACAGGTTTACTAAGCACTACTGCTTGGCAACTTTAAGCGAAGAGGACGCTGCAGTAGGACAGGCAGTGCTACGCAATCTTTTTAAATAAGGTGAGCCTCTTCCTCCCACCTCCATATTGTTTCCATTTATAATTGACATATGATGCATTTATACAATTACAGTTATTCAGTACTGTCATATGCATGAGAAGATTGATTGTCATTATAATTTTCAAGGCTCTGTGATCATGGAAACAATGATGATTTGTTACTGCTAGCTATTCTATATTCAAGCATGTGAATCTATGAAAGACACCCCAATACTGGAGAAGAACAATTGTTACTTACCTGTAAACAGGTGGTTCTCCAGTATTGGTGTCTTTCATAGATTTACATGCGACCCTCCCTCCTCCCTTCAGAGGCTCTCTTCTCCTCATACACTCTAAAGTCACTTTGGTGCTACGAAAATCTGAGGTGAGAAGCTCTGAGGAGAAGGTTCTAGAGAGGAGCTGGCGCCTGATTGGCCGTAGTTTGGACTAACATAATGACAGAGATAGACTACGAATGTCTTTTTTCTCTTTCCATGTATCTCTATGGAAATTTCATATAGGGACATTCTTGATGTTATTACTTACTTATATCTCTGTTTTATATGATTACTTATGTATATATATGTATATTATGGCTATATATATATTGCTATATTATTTACCGTGGGACTCCCACTCCGACGGGGAATATTCAAGCATGTGAATCTATGAAAGACACCAATACTGGAGAACCACCTGTTTACAGGTAAGTAACAATTGTTCATTTCCTCAGTTAGGCCTCCGCCTCCCTTGTGGCAACTAAATGCTGTTCTATGTCGGCTAACGAAGGATCCATTTGAGCTCATCCACAAAGCAGACCGCCAATGTCTTTCCTGGAAGTTGGCTCTCCTTCTCGCCTTGACCTCTGCTAGAAGAGTGAGATTCGGGCCTTTAACATACAAGATCCATTTCTCCAATTCAGAAATTATAGGATTATTCTCCATACAAACCCTAAATTCATTCCGGAGGTCCCTGCAGACTTTCACCTGAATAAACCAGTGGTTTCCAAATCCTGCGAAATTAGTGGAAATGGCGCTTCATTCTTTAGACGTCAAGTGATGGCTAAAATTGTACTTGGCTAAGACTAAAGCTGTCTGCAAATCCTCTCAGCTATTTGATGTGCACAGTGTTCCAAGGAAACGAATTCCACTCTCAAAGCACTGTTTTTTTTCAAAAACAGTTGTCAACAGGATATTTAACTAATACTTTTCAATCAAAAATCTAATTTATTACAGCTATAAAACCAACATGGATCAAATACCAGAACATAGGAAAAGGCATATTGCAACAGCAATCTGGCTGCCTTTTAAACTGTTTACACGCAAGCACATTTTTCTTTTTGAAATGCTTAAATGCTTAAGTGATAAAGTGCTACAGTACCCAGAGAAAATCACATTGAACTGTTCCAAGGAGATATATATTTTTTTTGCATAAAATCAGCATGCATAAGATGGAGAAAGGCATGTTGCAACTATGAATCAGCTACATCCTACATTTTTGGGGGCACTTTAATGCAAAGTATTTCTAGATGGATTTCCGGCAGCATTGTTTTGTCACCAGAAAGTTAGCAGGCCTTGACATCAAGGGTTCATGCCCACTCTACGAGGACTTTTTCTACTTCTTTGCTAGTGTCTTTCTGAAATCTGCCGGGAAGCGACATGGAAAAACAGACACGCCCTTTACTCGTCATTACTGCTTGGACTCTGCAGTTCACAATGATGCAGCAGAGGGCCAAGCAGTGCTTCAACATCTTTTTCGATAAAGGTGAGCCTTCCCGGTCTTCCCACTATCTGTGTATTTTTTACGCACACTTTCGATGGTTATCTGTTTGAGACACACAAATGTATTTTCCTCTTTAGCTGCTATGTTCTTCATAACCTTGTTCTCAGGGTTCTCTTACCTATATACATATAATTTGCTTATTTATTACGCATTGATTATACCTAATCTGCCGCTTAGCTGCTCTTTAATCGGATTCAAGCCTGTGATTCTATGAAAGTTCCAATACTGGAGTAAGAATAGTTACGTGCCTGTAACTGTAGTGCTCCAGTATGCAAAATCTGTGGTCAGTCATTATCACGACCGGCAAAGGCTCCCTCCTTCTGTGTAACCCCCTGCTTATGCCTTGTTTGCAGGCTTAAACTTATTCCCCACAAGTTTTTCCCCCAGGGCCCTTAAGGCATCACAAACTTGATTATTACAGGGGCCACAAATTGGCTCCTTATTAACCTCCTTGGCACAGATGATTTAATCCACTCTAATCCTTCATATACCATCCCTTGCAGGGTGTCAATTCTTTTGAAAATCAGTTTGAAGGCGTCTATCAAAAGTATCCAAAGAACGTAGAGTAGTGTCGGTAATGTCCTTCAACATTTGTTTAAAACAAAACATGGCCATAGACTTGAGATCTGATAAGCTGGCACCCTCTTTGTTCTACAACCTCTTCCCTTGAGGTGACCTCCTAGGTGAACCTGCCACCCATTTCTCAACTGTACATCTTTATTTGGCAATACTTTTTGGTCTTGTTGCTGGTGGCAGTCAATGATTATCCACTGGGGGCACAGGTTGAATGGACTACAAAGTGTATTGCACATCACAGGTTATTATTCCCCGATGAGTGGCCTAATGGAGGAAGTGCCATACTCTTTTCCTCCGAGGATAAATAAACCTTGTTGGCCATCTTTCACTGCCTGTTGGGTGTTTATCAATTTCCTCTGCATTGCAAATCGCTTCAATTATGGCCCATATGGCATTAGTTTAAAAAGTAACAATACAGGAGCCACAGAACCTCAACGGAAGGCTGCCGATTTTCTTTTCCCCATCTTACCAACAACCGACATCATACGACTCGGTCAGACCTGTTGAAAAAACACACATTGGTGCCCTGCTCCAACCTCTAACAGCCGCTAATGGGTGTAGGCAAGGCCGCTCTTGGCCTGGTCTTTGCCCGGCACGGGGAACAGCTGCAGTTTATCAATGTGCTTTTCCGGCGCAAACTCTGGAGTCACTCAGGTTTATCTTTGGAAAGTAGATGACTCTTGTAAAAAGTCCAGCTTCATATCAGTGTTATGAATCTGAAGGCATGCAAATCTTGCTGAAAGCTTTCTAGACCTCTTTACCAGAACGTAGTGTTGATAAAAGGAAACTACACAGGAGCTGAGAAGCACACATTACATAAAGTTTTCTTCCAGAGGATACTTATCAGTAGTCATCAGCACTGAATAATCCCCGCCCAGGTGCGGGACCTTGGAGCATATACAAAAATACAGATCTATATGTGTATGTTTAGATAAAAATTAGAGTACCTCTAAAACATACATATAAATATATAAACATGCAGCCTATTATACCTCAGATAGGCTAATATGCCAAAATTACATGGGTTGTCCTCAAAAGAAAATCTTGCATATAAATTCTGTAACAAGAGAACATAGTCCCCAATAGTGTTCCAACACAGCCCTTTATTTTCTGAGAAAAAGGCAAGTAATAGCAGGCAATTAGCCCATAGGCTGCATAGATGAAGAAACATCACAGTACTTAAACATTGGCACCCTGCCTTTAAGGATTCCAAGAACCTGGACACCTTGCCTTTAAGACCTCCAGGTGCCCCCTGCTCCCATCATGCACCACAGGTGAGAGGTCAGTTCTTTTTTCCGGCTCGTTCTGTGAGGATCATGGAGCATTGAGCTAGTCAATTTTTGATAATTCTTGTCAAATTGGTTTATTTCGTCTCTTCACGACGTTTGTGACTGCTGGCAACTTTCTCTTGTTTTCTGACCTTTTTTTAGAACAATTTTCTGTCGGAAATACCAGCTTTATTTAACAAATGTCTCTCCTGTGGGAAGATAATGGCAAAATCAGACCCACATTCTTTGTATTGTGTGTTTACCGTCATCACACAATCCAGAGAAATGTTCATACTGCCAGCAATTCTCCAGAAGAACTCTTTGTGACAGTGAGAAGATAAAGCTACATGCCTTACTGGAGAGAGAAAAGGGACCTTCAAAAAGTGGCCTTGAGAGCAATCCTGCTTTCAAAGAGCCTTCCTCTCAGGAAAAACACAAAAAACGGCGTTGATCTGCTTCTCCAGCATCAAAAAGGAAGCAGATCCCGGATTGTTCAGTCTTCGTCGAGATCGACGTCGGAAATGCAAGCAAGGCATGCAACGACGTCTAGGGACAGATTGCCGTTGAACTGGCTACAGCATCTGTCACCGAAACGTTAGTTGATGTCTAGCATTCTACTTCGGGCTCGAAGTATGTTGGTCCTGAGAGACCAAAGTTGACTTAAAAGTTGGGCTCGACTTTGAGAACATTCGTCGACGTAGAGACACAGGTCGGTGTCTAGATCGCCGCCGCAGTCTTGTCGAAAGGCGCCGAGGATCAACGTCGAAGACTCCGCCGCAGGCCTACAGGCGGTCGACTTCTAGGACTCAACCATAGTCCCGCAGATTGTCTATGTCGAGGGACAGACGTGAGTCCCCAAATGCCTCGCCGCAGAAGCAGTCAACATCGAAGATGGCACAATCTGTGTCGTCTGCAAGAGGTCATCGTTCGACATCAGAAGAAAATCCTACAGCGCCATCAGGGGAAATGCTTGAAAGGTCGACGTCGAAGTCCATACGGTCGACGTCTAGGGAAGTGTCCTCTTCCCCTGGCTTTAACGTTGTGCAGATCACACTGGAGGGATCTCCGGTTCCGGGAGAGCAGACTCTCCCGTCAACCTTTCTCCAAGGTGGTTGGAGAGTGTCCGACACTGGAAGGTTCAGCACAGAAGTCCGGATTTCTCCCTTAACATTCACTACCGCCAGAGTCTTGGCTGGGCTTTCTCCTACTGCGTCCACTAGGGCATCTCCACGCAGGTCCCCAAGGAGAGCTATGTCACCATTAGCTTGACATTCAGGATCCAGGACACCAAGTGGACGATCTGGATCTCACCCTTCTTCCACTCCAAAAAGGAGACTAGGTCCCTGTCGGGGTCCACTTCCTCAAGGTAATCTGAGAGACTATTCACCAACATTGTCTGCGACACCCTCAGCCAGAGTGTCTCCAATTGATGATATAGGGACTTTTAATGAGGTTCTATGCCAGGGTGCCAAGAAATTGAACATTGATATGTCGCCACCGACTGTCTTTTCGTCAGTCATATTTGAAACGCTGCATCACATACCCTCGGCGAAGCCACTTCTTCCTTTGGTTCCGGTACTGCTAGAACCAGCGATGCACACTTTTTTCTGACTCCGGCTACAGTGGGTTCAGCTCCCCACGTATTTCTAAGAAGTAAAAGGTCCCGGATCAGGATCCCTTGTTTCTTCGATCGGATCCTCCTCCAGATTCGGTCATAGTGGCGGCTGCTAGGAAAACTCATCCAGCAGCAACATCCTCTGCAGTAGGACAGTAAAACATGGACTCGTTGGGCAAAAGGATGTGCAACACATCTGCATCTATAATGGTGGCTAGTGCCTCTGCTCTTCTGGGGTGGTATGATGGATCACTACACAGAGAAGAACTACACAAAATTATTAGTTGCAAGGTACTAGAATCGTGAAAAAGAAAGTTATATCCCTCACTATCTAAAACCCAGGGGTATTTGTCAGAAGGAAAAAACATTATTCTTTTAATACTGCCCTCACACACTTTGCAGTGTCATGCTTCATCATAGGGCCGCGTCGAACGCCCCCGTGCAGACCAACACAGAGGGCGGAGCGCAATATTTTAAAGAATGAAGTATGTAGTGGTGAGGTTACAGAAAGACAGAAAGTGTCAACAAAGAACACGAATAGTGACGACAAAAACAAAACGAAAATATTCCCTAAAAAAGGACCACAAAAGTGCAGACATATACACTAAAACTGCCTAAGAGGGGACTATCTTCAATTTTATTCCTGTCACCCCCTGGCAGGATTAAAAGTAATCTATCGGGATAATTAGGGGAGGTAAAGACCCCTAAATCCCTACTGCTGCTTTGACCAACATGTTTCTGCCACCATCAAATGCTCATATGAGTCGTACTGGCATTCATCAGGGTGTTGGTCCCTTTATTTTCTGGTCTACCCCCTATTTGGGGATTCTTTACCTTCTATCGACAAACAGCCGCTACTGTTTTCGTCCTGTACTCTGGATAATTTTTCGAGAGCGAACACATTTCTGAAAAAGAGTAGAACATATTCTTTATCGTTCTACTTCTCTCCTGTACCTTCCTTAAAAATAACTTTCCTCTGGACTTTTTTAACCACACAATACCATGTCACCCAGGATTCTACACCACTCTACACCCCTAAGTGGCTACGACACATGCCGAGAAAACAGGTGTCCAATACACCCGTGATGTAAGAAACAAAGTTGTTTCACACCAAACCAACTCCAAACCACATCCAGACGGACGTCCGTGGTAGTAAAGTGCCATGCTACTAATTACTTACACCCCATAGCACATGTGAATACCCTTAGTGTGAAACAAAGAAAGATAGACTTACAAGGGTTTATTGGAAATTCTCCAAACCTGGGACAGTTGAGGGACCGTGGTCCTATAGTCACACTCTGTTAACCAAACGAACAGGAGGGAATTTGCAAAGCCATCATTAAAACAATTCTACTTCCCATTCTATCAAAGTTTACCGCAATTGTTTTACTATCACGCTCCATATACTATTGTTACTTCCTACTTCAAAGACACACGGCACTAATAGTCCTCACATCGGTCCTCCGTCGATATTGACGGGACATAATTACCTTCCCTTTTAAAGGTGGCGCGTGAACCGCCTCATCCGGTAACCGCTCTCTGACCGCAATGTTTCGTACTTCTGGCCAACAGGAAATGGGCGAAAGCAAAGACTGACCTCTCACAGGTGTGAGTCTTGTTGTATGGAACATACCCGCAGACATCTTAGAAGTCCTAAGTCCCCACCGCTCAACAAGGAATCTTAGAAGTGCTAAATCCCCAACGATCAACAAGGAATCTCTGTAAATGTTGATATTCAAACATTCAGAAACACCTTATTTGTCCGTATCTAATCTGTTGGATTGAGTTAAAAACCTCGAACAAACTTTTGGTCACCTCAACAAAAAACGAACCTAAAACATCTACTAGTTTGTCATTTATTCTTGTATACACTCACATCGGCTAGGGAGATCAGTGGGAAAGACAATGACTTACACAAGACCATCTGATCCCACAGTGATTAAGTGCCAAGACGGTCGACCAAACCATGACTTCTTACCGATACAAATCCATCTTCTAACTGCATTACTATACACGATCTTAGACTTGGCAGCGTTAGAGATATTTAAAGTCACATTGTGTTCATCAAATTCACATTTTTTACCTAGCCCATACAGATGGAACCATGGGATAGTCGTTTAAACCCCTCATACTGCTTTTAAGTCTGTTGACCCACCGTTGTTCTCTGACAAATAGGAAACTGGCAATATCTACTGTATTAGGTGGTATAAAGGGTTTGTCTAACACTGTCCACCTTAGATCTTGTTCATTGTTTTTTTTCGTGGAAATGAGCTGTTAGTTTTGTATTTATTTTTCCGCATCGTATTGTACTAAGGTGTTCCAAAATGCGAGTTTTTACTCGGCGCGTGGTCATTCCGACATACAATAAGTTACACGGACACCGTACCAAATAAATAACATTCTAATTGTTGCATGTGGTATGTTTTCTCTGCTCCCACGGGTAGTCAGTCCCAATATCCACCTTTTTTCCATTCAAAGACAAGGGTCATGCTCTACAGGAGCCACAAGCATAGTGTCCCATAACAGGAGGCAAAAAGTGTGCTTGATGACAAACATTATTGCCAACCACCGATTATCTCGGGCGTGTATTGACCACAGTGTCTTTTATACTTGCCTTAGTAATTACTTTCTCAGGATAATCTCTGTGCTTCAATTTTTCACTGAGGACACTGGCCTCTTTTTTGTAATCCCCAATACAGGAACAGTTCCTATGCAAACGCAGGAACTGTCCATATGGCAAATTTTCTTTCAGTGAGCGAGGATGGAAACTCTGAAAGGATAGCAAATTGTTCCTGTCCGTAGGTTTATGGAAAACACTACTCGCTAAACCTCCATTTTCTGCTCTAATCCAAAGGTCCAGGAAAGGTAGAGCCTCATTTGTAAGTGTGCTAGTAAAAAATAAAAATGGATTTTTATGATTTAACCAATCCATAAAGGTGTCTGCCAGGTCTCTGCTACCTCTCCAGATGATGAGCACATCATTGATGTACCTGCGCCATACCCTAATATGTTCTAAAAAGGGGTTGGCTGTCGTGAATACCGTCTCATTCTCAAAATTTGAGACATATAGGCATCCTGCGTTTGCGTGGGAACTGTTCCTCTATTGGGGATTACATAAGAGGCCAGTGTCCTCAGTGAAAAATTGAAGCGCAGAGATTATCCTGAGAAAGTAATTACTAAGGCACAAAAGAGCAAGAAATTGCAACAGGGAATCCCTCCTAACACAAGAGAGAGAGTTGAGAGCAGTATTTGTGTCACGACGTTTAACACAGCATCTAACCACATGAAAAAGATAATACAAAAGAACTGGAGGATCTTGAACTCTAATGGGTTAGAACAACCTCTCCCACTATTTTCTTTCAAAAAAAGTGCAAGTATAAAAAACACTGTGGTCAATAAACGCCCGAGATCATCGGTGGTTGGCAATAGTGTTTGTCATCAAGAACACTTTTTGCCTCCTGTTATGGGACACTATGCTTGTGGCTCCTGTAGAGCATGTCCCTTGTCTTTGAATGGAAAAAAGGTGGATATTGGGACTGACTACACGTGGGAGCAGAGAAAACATACCACATGCAACACTGAATGTTATTTATCTGGTACGGTGTCCGTGTAACTTATTGTATGTCGGAATGACCACGCGCCGAGTAAAAACTTGCATTTTGGAACACCTTAGTACAATACGATGCGGAAAAACAAATACAAAACTAACAGCTCGTTTCCACGAAAAAAAACAATGAACAAGATCTAAGGTGGACAGTGTTAGACAAACCCTTTATACCACCTAATACAGTAGATATTGCCAGTTTTCTGTTTGTCAGAGAACGGTGGGTCAACAGACTTAAAAGCAGTATGAGGGGTTTAAACGACTCTATCCCATGGTTCCATCTGTATGGGCTAGGTAAAAAATGATGTGAATTTGATGAACACAATGTGACTTTAAATATCTCTAACGCTGCCAAGTCTAAGATCGTGTATAGTAATGCGGTTAGAAGATGGATTTGTATCGGTAAGAAGTCATGGTTTGGTCGAGCGTCTTGGCACTTAATCACTGTGGGATCAGATGGTCTTGTGTAAGTCATTGTCTTTCCCACTGATCTCCCTAGCCGATGTGAGTGTATACAAGAATAAATGACAAACTAGTAGGTGTTTTAGGTTCGTTTTTTGTTGAGGTGACAAAGTTTGTTCGAGGTTTTTAACTCAATCCAACAGATTAGATACGGACAAATAAGGTGTTTCTGAATGTTTGAATATCAACATTTACAGAGATTCCTTGTTGATCGGTGGGGACTTAGGACTTCTAAGATGTCTGCGGGTATGTTCCATACAACAAGACTCACACCTGTGAGATGTCCGTCTTTGCTTTCGCCCATTTCGTGTTGGGCGGAAGTACGAAACAACATTGCGGTCAGAGAGCGGTTACCGGATGAGGCGGTTCACGCGCCACCTTTATAGGGAAGGTAATTCTGTCCCGTCCATATCGACGGAGGACCGATGTGAGGACTATTAGTGCCGTGTGTCTGAAGTAGTAAGTAACAATAGTATATGGAGCGTGATAGTAAAACAATTGCGGTAAACTTTGATAGAATGGGAAGTAAAATTGTTTTAATGATGGCTCTGCATATTCCCTCCTGTTCGTTTGGTTAACAGTGTGACTATAGGACCACGGTCCCTCAACGGTCCTGGGTTTGGAGAATTTCCAATAAACCCTTGTAAGTCTATCTTTCTTTGTTTCACACTAAGGGTATTAACATGTGCTACGGGGTGTAAATAATTAGTAGCATGGCACTTTACTACCACGGACGTCCGTCCGGATGTGGTTTTGAGTTGGTTTGGTGTGAAACAACTTTGTTTCTTATATCACGGGTGTATTGGACACCTGTTTTCTCGGCATGTGTCGTAGCCACTTAGGGGAGTAGAGTGGTGTAGAATCCTGGGTGACATGGTATTGTGTGGTTAAAGTCCAGAGGAAAGTTATTTTTAAGGAAGGTACAGGAGAGAAGTAGAACGATAAAGAATATGTTCTACTCTTTTTCAGAAATTTGTTCGCTCTAGAAAAATTATCCAGAGTACAGGACGAAAACAGTAGCGGCTGTTTGTCGATAGAAGGTAAAGAATCCCCAAATAGGGGGTAGACCAGAAAATAAAGGGACCAACACCCTGATGAATGCCAGTACGACTCATATGAGCGTTTGATGGTGGCAGAAACATGTTGGTCAAAGCAGTAGGGATTTAGGGGTCTTTACCTCCCCTAATTATCCCGATAAATTACTTTTAATCCTGCCAGGGGGTGACAGGAATAAAATTGAAGATAGTCCCCTCTTAGGCAGTTTTAGTGTATATGTCTGCACTTTTGTGGTCCCTTTTTTTTAGGGAATATTTTCCTTGTTTTGTTTTTGTTGTCACTATTCGTGTTCTTTGTTGACACTTTCCGTCTTTCTGTAACCTCACCACTACATACTTCATTCTTTAAAATATTGCGCTCCGCCCTCTGTGTTGGTCTGCACGGGGGCGTTCGACGCGGCCCTATGATGAAGCATGACACTGCAAAGTGTGTGAGGGCAGTATTAAAAGAATAATGTTTTTTCCTTCTGACAAATACCCCTGGGTTTTAGATAGTGAGGGATATAACTGTTTCTTTGTCACGATTCTAGTACCTTGCAACTAATAATTTTGTGTAGTTCTTCTCTGTGTAGTGAGTTGTAACGTATGTTAGGGGAGTCAGAGAAGGCTCTTGTTCTCCCTAGTCTCTCTTCTTTGTGGTATGATGGATCTCTGAGATTCTTTGGCCCGATTCACTGAGAAGCTGCCTAAAAAAGACTGCCGGCCACTGAGGACTCATCACTCAGCAAAAAGTAAGATGCTTTTGGACGAAGGCATAATTCATTAATTCCCCACAACTACAATTATGACAATAAGGACCGTGCTGGTCACTGATTCAGATCAGATCTCATTTTAATTAAAGAAGAAGTTTGTTTTTGAGGAATTCAAGCCTCAATTTGGGCTGTCTACATCTACCTTTTAGCCTTGAAAAAGACCCACCCTGACATCTATGAATTAGGCTGTCTTCAGGGTCGAAACGTCGGCATTGTGTATTGGTTCAGCAATATCGAGTCTCTTGGTTTTGAATAATGAGCATTTCTGCTGGTCGCCAGAGACAGCGATTTTCTCGTTCTGACCTTTATTGTTGTCAATTTATTATGAATATTTGTACATTTCATTTGCATCTGTATATAATCCATTCACCACACTAGTGTCATTGAGCTCTTATTTCACTTAACTGTCATTATATTTTTTGACAGCCTGAGGTATTTAACTAAATAAATATTATGATTGAATTTGATGTAAAAGAAAAGCTTTGAATGTGTTCCTTTTGAATGTTTATATCAAGTGTATAATGTTTTGAAGAAATCAGCTTGTACCCGACTGAACCACAGTAGTTGTGTTGTTTGATACCTAGGTTCTGAGGGACACAGGGTTTCCCCATTGTTTTGTATGGGCCTAAAATAGACCAGCAAGATTTCCAGGAAGTCCTGCAGGAAGGGGGCTTGGTTGCAAACCAGGTCATTAGTGCAGCTGAAGACTCATCTGATCTGGCTGCGTATGGTTACTCCCATGGCATTTGCGCTAGACGCTCAGCCTGGTTGCGGCTCGCTAGTCAAACCAATGCGCAAATTAGCATGCCTATCTTCCCTTCAATGGCACTTCTCTCTCTGGATCTCATGCAGATGAGATGTCCAAAATAAACTGAATTGGACACTCCAAAAGCTGTCTGCCTCGAGAAACTAAAGGAGTTTCAGCATAAATACCAACCTTACGACCGTCGCGATTTCCAACAGAGGGTTCAACCCCTCATTGGTCGTCACAGCAACATCAACCCAGGTCTCACTACCATCAACGAAGACTAGGTCGAGGAAGGGGAGCTGCAAGAAAAGCACCTTCTGCAGCTAAACAGTCTGCAAAACCGTGAGCTCTGACTTCCCCCATCTGTTACCCACTCCACGGTGTGAAGTTTTATGTTTCACCTGGATGAATAGAATAAAATAACAAAAGGCAAGTGGGTACTGAATATTGTGCAGAATGGTTACTAGCTCCGATTCAAATCCCCACCTCCATCAGTACCTCCTCGAGGTTTCTCCAAAAACACTACTTGTTGCAAGCTGAGGTAAATGGTCTGCTACAGAAAGATGCCATAGAAGCAGTCCCTGCTCGGCCATGAAGGCAAGGAATCTATTCTTTACTTTCTGGTACAGAAAAGAGGCCCTACCAGAGTACAGACCAATCCTCGACGTAAGACTTTTTAACAAATTCATCCGCAAAGAAAAAGTTCACATGTTAGCTCTGCACCAAATCTTTCCTCAACTACACCAAAGGGACTGGATGTGCTCCATAGACCTGCAGGACGCCTACTTTCACGTACTGATTTCCAGAAAACATTGCAAATTATTGTGTTTTCAGGTGGTGCTCCAGCATTTCCAGTTCAAAGTTCTCCTGTTTGGACTCAAATCAGCCCCCTGTACGTTCTCAAAGTGCATGGCAGCAGTGGCAGCTTTTCTTCGCATACAAAGGATATTCATATACCCTTACCTGGACGACTGGCTGCTGAAGAGCTTGTCACCCACTCTGCTTCAGAATGATCTCTCATACTGCCTTCAAGTTCTGATCAGTCTGGGCCTGCAAGTCAACTGCAAGAAGTCTGTTCTCAACCCGACCCAAAAGATCCAGTACCTGGGCGCTTCTCTGGGTACTGCAAGAGCAAGCGTGTGTCCTTTGAAGGAGACATTAGCCTCAATCCACGAAATATGCTGCAATCTTTTCCACGCTCGGCTCCCCACAGTCAGAATGGTGTCCTTGCTGCTGGGCTCGATGGCATCCTACATTTTCATCATACCAATCGCTAGTCTACACATGCTTCTTCTGCAGACATCTCTGGAGGATCAGTGGACGCAGATATCAGTCTCTGGGAGGACCGTGTGTTTCTCCCTCAGTCGACCAAGGATTCAATCAGATGGTGGATGAAGAGATCACATCTGCTGAAGGGAGTTCCTTTTCACCAGGACCCGCCTACTCAAACAAGTGTCACGGATGCTTCCCTGCAAGGTTGCGACGCTCATATGGGTCCTGTTCAAGGACTCTGGTCCGAGACAGAACAAGGGTACCACATCGACCTCTTGGAACTGAGTGGTACATCTCGCTCTCAAATCACTGTTCCCGTCCTTCCACTCACGTTCCCCGTTGGTTCAGACAGACTATACCGCAACTATGCATTATTTGAACAAACTGGGGGGAACCCGCTCAAGACCTCGCTCTGAAGGCTAAGACCATCTGGAAATGGCTTCTCTCAAGAAACCAGACCATTGCGGTGATTCATCTCCCGAGAACTCTCCATGTCCAGGCAGACGTCCTAAGTTGGGACTTCGTCAATGGGGAGTTCCAGACATCGACCTTTTTACAGACACGGCAAGAATGGCCTCGTTAGTGGTTGGTATCCGGACCTTCAATTATCAGAGGTAACTCACAGGAGGTTTCTATGCCGGTCAGACTTACTATCCAAGAACGGGGGAAGGTGTTCCACCCCAACTTCTCATCTCTACGATTGACAGCATGGCTCCTGAAGTCCTCCAATATTGGCACTTAGACTTGTTGTCTTACTGTATGAACATTCTTAAAGAAGCCAGAAGGCCTTCCACCAGACAATCGTACGCTTTCCAGTGGAAGAGGTTTTACTTATGGTGCATTGATAATGGTCATGATCCCATTGGGGGCCGAACAGGTGATTTTACCATATTTGCTGTCCCTGGCCAAATCAGGCCTTCAATTTTCCTCTATCAATGTCCATCTAGCAGCTATTACAGCATACAGAAATTCTCCTATGCTAGTTTCCTCTTTAGGTCTCGCCGAGTCAGCGCGCGTGCACTGCTCAGACATTTAGTATGTGAGTTTTGAAAGTGCTGCTGGCTGGCGACAAGTATGTTCCCGCGAGCGTGCACGCGCGCTGCCGGCAGCTTTGCAATATGTACCGCTGCGATCACTCACTTTTGCGCGCACAGCCGACTTTCACTTTTTGCGTGTGCGCGCACCACTTGCGTTTCTTGATCTGTTTCGTGACAGATGCCCATGTGCCATTTCTCCTAAGAGTAATAAAGTTTGCTATCATTCATTTTGTACCAAGATCAGCAGCGATTAAGATACGAAATTACCATTATCTCTATGTTTAAAAAAAACCAAAGTGTGTGTGAAACATCAGAATCTTGTTCAAACTCGGCTCTCTGCAACCTGAGCTTTCCAAAGCTCCCACTTCCCCTCTGTGAGCTCTTGCCAGCTGTTTGCTCATTGCATGTGTTCCATTTTATTGCCACTACAGTTACTTTCACACCTTGTCGGACCCTTTGTCCCAAGACACACCAGACTAAGTTGCAATTGCCATTTCCTGATGTGACTTTCCATAATCCTTTCCATGATCCTGTTCAAACCTTTTCAGACACGCTTTATTTGAACGCTTCATAGTCCAATCTTTAGTCATAAACATATGCCCCAGGCACTATTAGCCCGTCAGTTTCCGTCACACGCTGTAAACACCCTTCCACAGTCCGCTCCGGCCTGTCCAGCATATATTTATGGGCTGGATCTCATGAAAATAACGGATGCTCTGCTTTTCTCCAAGTTATCGGAAGTGGGGTGGGCGCGGGGGGCATACAAACCCGATGTTTCAGTTTTAATTTCCATAATTATGTCAGTGTACAGGAGTATGGAAAGAAAACTAGCATTGGCAAAGCCAATAGGTTTCGTCTGTGAAATCTATGGCTTTGTCAATGTTTTTTTAACACATTGCACAGCAATTGAGCTTCTGTGCAACATGGTTTAAAGTAAAAAAAAAAAAAGCTATGACCCGCCCAGTGTTGAGTGTCAGCACATTTGTTTTTTACCTTTAAGCCATGTTAGCCATGTAATACAGCAGCCCACACAACAAGCATTGGCATAGCCAATAGGTCTCGCTTTTGGGACCTTATAACTATTTAGTTATGCAGCACAATATCCTTGGAGCAACATCAACTGTTGCATGGCTAAACACTTATAAGGTCCCAAAGGCGAGACCTATTGGCTATGCCAATGCTTCTTTTCAAATTCCTGTGGTCAAGGATTTTCTAGAAGGGTTAAAGTTCTACCCTCCGATCAGAGCTCAGTCTCCACCATGGGAGCTTAAGTTATTGCTAGATTGATGGGTGCCCCATTTGAACCTATTCACAAAGCCTCTCTGCAGCATTTGTCATGGAAGACCGCTTTAGTGGCCATCACCTCTGCTCGCATAGTGAGTGAGATTCAAGCCTTGTGCTGTAAAGAGCCTTATATAATTTTCCATGCGATTAGTGGTTCTTAGAACCCACCTGAGTTTTCTACCTAAAGTGGTCTCGGATTTCCATATTAATCAGGCCATCACTCTGCCTATGGCTTTTCCTAATACTGCGAACCCTCCGGAGAGGTCCCTTTATTCACTAGACCTTAAGAGGGTTCTGTAATTCTACTTAGACAAAACCAGGACGTTGAGAAAATTGGGCCGCCTGTTTGTAAACTATGGTTCCATAAATACTGGCTGTGCAACTTCCAAACGGTCCATCTCTAGATGGATAGTCTCTTGTATCACTTTGTCTTACCAGTTAGCCAACAAGTCACTCCCGGGCAAATCAACGGCTCATTCTACCAGGGGAAAGGCCTCGACCACAGCCCTCCTTAGAAATGTACATATTGCAGAGATTTGTGAAGCGGCCACATGGCGATCAGTACATACTTTCACTCGCCATCACTGTTTAGACTGACACGCAGGCGGATGCTCAGTTTGGGCAAGCCTCGTTAAGAAATATGTTTGGATAAATTCATCCTTAGTGTTATCTTTGCTGTACTTGTACTGCTACTCGTCCACGGGTAAGTGGGTATGGGCTTGCTATTCTATTCAGTGCTTATGACTATTGATGAGTATCCCCTGGAAGAGAAGGTGAAGTTACTTACCTGTAATCCTAGTTCTCATCAAAGTCATAAGTACTCATTAAAGTCATAAGCAACCCTCCCGCCTCCCAGGAGGCGGGAGACAGTATAATGGCGTTTTGCATCTTATGTCCTGGTTCCTATATGCTAGTACACTGTAAAAAAAAACCACAAAACAGACCAACCTAAATGTCGCCTGTGGTTCATGGTGGGAGCTGGGGCCGCCTGGAGGTCTTAAAGGCACGGTGTCCAGGTTCTTGGGATCCTTAAAGGAAGGTGCCAGTTTTTTAGGTCTCGCCTGGCAAACGCAGCGCGAAGCGCTGCTGTCGCCAGCGAGATCTATTGTTGCTGACTTGCCTCGGAAGGGGGACAGAAGATGTGCACGCGCAGGCTCTTGGCGGATTTGAATTGGTGTACGCGCTTAGTCACGTGGCGTGCACATCTCCTGTCTCCCTTCCGACCACGTCAGCCCTGTTGGAGCGGCCCGCTGCAAGACTGGGCCGCTCAGAATGCCAAAAGGACGCTGTGCCTCGATCAGGCACCAACAGCCCACACGGAGCCCCCCAGCCCTTCTTCACTCACCGGGCTGCTCTTCTGGGGGGGCTCCTCCTCGCGGCTGCAGCACTTCTCTTGCGGGGCTTCCCTGCACTCCCGGGAGCCCCGCGCTGCTGTGGGCAGCCTTGGCCGTCGCAGTCTTCACCCGGGCCCCCTCCTGGGACCCGGGGCTTCGCTCCACTCCGGTCGCCACCGCGGGGCTCTCCTTTCAGCATGGGAGCCCCGCGTTAGCATGGCACGCCGTTTCTCTTGCTGCCGGAGCAGGCCCCGCCCACGTCCCGGGCCAGGGCGCCTGACTTCCGGCTTGTTATTATGGCTGTTAACGTCTCCGTGGTCCGCGATACAAAATAGCTGACTGGTGGTCTGTCGGGAATTTTAGAGAGGTGCTTGTTCTCGTTCCGATACAGAAAGCAAGTTTGCCTAGTCCTCACGGAGTTGCTATGTGAACAGGTCGAGTTATTGCCTGCTGTGATTCTCTGAAGAGCAGTATCATTCGTTTTCCATTCTTTACTTGTTTTAATGGTTTCCAGGTCCAGTGCTTGCAAACGGCATGCCTGATATTTGCAGCTGGTATGAATGTTTCGACAGCAAGGTGCATACTTTGAAGTCATGGGTAACTAGGCATTTTTGCACCCCCCTCCCCCCACTTGCACTCTTTTTTCCATGCATTTTCGCACCCCGCTCACACTCCGTTCTCCATGAATTTTCGCACCCCCTCCCCGCATCCACTCCGTTCTCCGCATTTTCGCACACCCCTCCCCCCGCCCGCACTCCTTTGTCCGTGCATTTTTGCACCCCCCCCCCATCCGCACTCCGTTCTCCGTGCATTTTCGCTCCCCCCACCCGCACTCCATTCTGCGGGGACTTTACAGGGATAAAGTGAAGTGGCAGGCAGCAGGTGCCCCTCTGGGCTTAGAAGAAGCAGTCTGACACAGCGCTTCCTGCGGCACTTATGCAGTTTTACAGCGCTGCAACACCAGGCACCGTCATTGCTGTACTTGGTAGAATTTGCCGAACTCGGTAGGATGGACGGCTGGGTTGGCCTCACAGGCGCATACTTCCATCCCTGGGCCTGTGCCCAGTCTGAGGGTTGGTACCAGGTGTGGTGTGTTCTGCTGATGACTGGAGGCCATGCAGGGCTTAAGCCGAAGCTGCACGGTGGTGGCCACAGGTCACCTATTCACATGTGAAAGCAGCAGGGGCAGCAGCATCTGGCTGGTCATGATCGTCAAGCACGGTGCCATGATGTGTCCGCTTCACACGTCACCGATGCCATAGGGTGGATCAAAAGGTGGCTATAGACCCCCTGTAGAGAGGGATACAGCTCTGCAGCCCGTGGCCATTACTAGTGTGAAAACACCCCAGGGCACCGGCGGCGGGCTCAAGTGTGATCGTGTGCTTTTTTTTTTTTTTTTTTTAATGGGGGCAGAAGTCTGCCCCACCCCTCTCGCTGCCAGCCTGGCACCCAGCATCTTACAGCCACAGGTTCGGGTGCCTGGGCAGTACACCCCTGTGGACGCACGGAGATGGAGGAGGGGAGGGCGGGCCAGGACATCTGTTCTGAGTGAAAGAGTGGGGTGGTGCCATAAGATGTTACTGCTGAGGGCAAGAAGGCTGAAGGCCATGTTCTGTTGCAGGGAGAGGGCACCTGGAGAGTGCAGAGGAGGGGACGGTGCGGGAGGCAGCCCTGCACAGAGCCCGCTGTGCCAGGCCCCGCTGCAGGAGGGCAGCTTGGAGCTGAACCGCTTGAGAGCCGAGGGAGGAGGACAGGGAAGGTACTGAGCCTTGGATCGGGTAGGAGTAGGTATCCATTCATGTTTACCAGAGTTTATGCCAGTGTGGGTGGACATAGGGCGGTAAGTCACCTCTGCCAGGCCATGAGATTGCACTAGTCTGGCAGGACATTCGCCGTCGCTCCTGAGGGATAGGGGAGTCAGGTAGACCATTTATTTGTGCCAACGTGACTTTAGCAACACAACAAAATGGGTAGAAGATGGACTTTTTAGAACAAATGGTTCAACGTCTGGTCCGGGGCAGAAAGTGCTATATAAACTTTAATACGTTGCATTTTAATACAGACCGCACTGACACAGCATCAGTTTTAGCTGGGTGGCATACCCCACGCTTGGAAATTGTCTCCGGGTGTTTTTGACTCTCCTCCTCCTTGCGCCCAAATCTCCCAGTAAGTGTCAGTGAGACGGGACGAGGAGGCTCGCCGGGTGGTGGACTGAGTCCTTTAACCCGAATGGTTTAGAGAATTGAGCCCACAGTCGAAAAAGTCTGAGGACTCGAATCAGGACTGATGAAAACAAGAACATGCACATTTGTTTACTGTATTGTTAACACGACCCTGCTCTTGAATAGCAATGTGTTCCCCCTTAAGCCTTGCCAAAAGTCCCCGCTCTGGAGCCCAGGTCCGGAAGTCTTTTGTTGAAAACTATAAATGACATTGTGCCTGTCATACAGTTTGCACACTAGGAACGTGTTTTCTTAAATGTGACATCGAAGAGGCAGACACCCTCCGACGCACACTTCCTAAGTCATAAAAGGCACTGCATAACTGGAGCATTTCAGGGGTCTTACCCAGGTTTGGGCTCAAGGAAAGTGGCCCCCTTGTTGTCAGACCGCAGTGCTCAGGTATTGTCATCATTCTTAAATATATGCAAACTAAAAGTACACTCTGGTCTTGTATATTTGGGATGGTAATCCCTGAATGCCTCGCTTCGCCAATGCTTGTTTTCAGCATTGTGACCGTGTCTTTTTAGGTGGAGCCTCCCATGAGGACAGGCCCTTTTACTTCTGTTACACGGTATGCCTTATTTCGTCTTTACACACTTCTTTCTTTAATGAGTTTCTCCTACTGCAGGCATCATATGCTTTCCTGCAACATTCAGAGCGCCATGCTCGCTTTCCCTTTCCGAGCAGCTGGGACAATGGAGGCTGCTTCTTTGAATAGGTCTCGCATTTATAAGAGTTTGAGCTATTGGCATTGTAAATGCCTTTTATTTAATGGTTAATTAGCAAAACAGATAAATAAAAGGCATTGTCATTTACAATGCCAATAGCTTAAACTCTTGCAAATGCGAGACCTATTGCATTGCAAATGCTTGTTTAGTACTGTGATGTTTTTTCGTCTATGCTGCCTATGGGCTTAGCTTGCCTTTTTCCCTGAAAATAAAGGGCTGTGTTGGAACACTATTGGAGTGTATGTTCTCTGTTACAGTATTTATGTGATTATTTTCTTTTAAGGAAAAACCCATGTCATTTTGGCACATTAGCCTATTTGAGGTATAATAGGCTGCATGTTTATGTATGTTTTAGAGGTACTCTGTACTTTTTACCTAAACATACACATTTATTTTTGTATATGCTCAAGGGTCCCGCACGTGGGCGGGGATTATTCAGTGTTTATGACTGAGTCCCCTGGAAGAGAACTAGGATTACAGTTAAGTAACTTATCCTTTATGACTATGGCGCTGAAGATCTGGAATTGCTTTTAGAGCAGGGACCTTTGTTTTCTGTCCAAATACTCCAATAATTAGGATATGGCTTTGCGAAGCTTCTTTAAAGCTCAAATTAGTTCTACAGAAGACTAAACAAACCTCTAAAAGAGGGAGCACCAAACATGGATCTCTTTCGAACTAATGGCGAATGCTAACACTTTACTACCAGGTACCAACACCCTCGATCCTTGGGCAGTTCTCTTTGGATACATTGATTGTTGTTCCACTTATAAAAGGTGGGATTTTGACTGCATGTTTATATTGATACTTATGTAACACTTTGTAGGCATAGGTCTTCCAATTGTACTGTTTGTGCTGATAAGTTGATTATTATGTTCTAAATCACACTAGTCTTGCAATTGAAAACTGAGTGAAATGATTAATTGAAAAAAATAAATAGTTTCTGTAACATTCATTTTACTTTTTAAATTCTAGGTTGTAGATATAATGAGAGTTAACGTGGACAAGGTCCTAGAGAGGGATCAGAAGCTGTCTGAACTGGATGATCGTGCTGATGCGCTGCAAGCAGGAGCTTCACAGTTTGAGACCAGTGCGGCTAAGCTAAAGAGAAAGTATTGGTGGAAAAACTGTAAGGTATGTACTTTTGCTTTTAATAGCGCATTTCAAAGGCGCTGGCTGCATATCCAAATCAACATTTATTTAAGTAAAAATAAAAAGGTATTTGGCAAAAAATCGGTCACAAATATTACATAGTTATTAGTCTGAAGTCTTTATTAGCAATGCCACATGGCAATTCAGTTTTCTACCAAATGGATGCTGTAAGAAATTTGGTGATTAATTGGGGTGGGTGACTACACACCAAGCAATAATCATAACCCTTTTCAGGGTGAAACCTCAAAGTTGCTAAATTACCCTGAGCTCAACCCCGCTGGTTGCTATGGCACAGAGCAGACTGGCTTAACTTAGGACATTGGAATTTGTAAAGTACTTGGGCAGTACCAAAACAGTAATGACATCCGAAGGTAAACAGTTAACATTAAAAATTCTAAGTCGAAGTAGGACAGTGGGCCTCAAGCAGATTAAATTGTGTTCTTTAGGTGAAGGGTCAATGGACACCTTTCTAAAGACTCAGGGAAAATAAGTAGGACCGCCTGTGATTTTTTCCGCTTTTCCATTCTCCTCTATTGAAGTATGTGTTCTGTTTGGAAAACTTGATCCAGGAGTTGAGCAAATGAGGCTGAGGGTACTCTTTCCAGCCCATCCTTTAACCCCTCCTTTAACCTCTTCGGACAAGCTGAGATGTAACCCAGGCCAGAGCTGCACCAGTCAACGAACCAGTCAGATACACCTCCTTGGATCTGTCGGAGGAAAATTGGCCAGGTTGAAAGGAAAAATATGCCACCAATCTGTCCCAACACTCCAACTTTGAAGGATCTATAGAATATTTAGGCATTGAGGAACTGTTTGCAGGAAGGTCGCACAACCTGAAATGGTCGCTTGACAAAGGGCAGCTTTCCCAGTCATTCACTGGTCTAGTTAGTGTTTCTTTATGAAGAACAGTCAGTGGGTCAGCACAAGGATCCATGTCGGAATTTCGTTTAGGATACTTACCCGCAGTCCGGGTCTTCCCCTGTCTGAGTTGAGGGCAAGAGTTTCCTGAAGCTGCAATGTCACCTCACGCCTGAATATGTGGTAGGCTAGTGAACTTGAGATGCTGCCACTTTCTCAGGAGGAAAAAACCAAAGGAGTAAAAAGCCTCCTTTCTGGATGAAGTGGAATGAAAAAAGCAGGAATCAAGAACAGGAAAAGGAAATTACATCAAAGTCACATGACAGTAACCATGAGGGGGTGGGACAATTGGAAAGAAACCAAGAAACCGTCAAGATGGAAAAGGAAAATAAGAGAAAAAAGACTTGAACTAGGCTGGCTGCAGGGTTGCAGGCAGCTGCAAACTCTCAGATAGGTGATTACCATTTTGGAGCTCGAGAGATGAGAAGTACCCAGGAGAAAGAGAGAAGGCAGCCGCAGTTGAGGGAGACTCGCAGCCCCCTGTTAATGTCTTGCGGCATTTTATAACTGCCAGAGACCTTTTAAGCCCAGATCGCGGAGACAGTGGCCACAACAATAAGTGTCTCTCTGAAAGAAAACAATGCATCTGTTAATATTTTGTTTGCAAAGCCATCAACAAGACTTAACGATCTTGATCCTACAACTTGCCAACATTCGGTAGGAAACAAAAAAATGTATATGCTGGCTCGCCATCACATCTTTTCAATCTCCAAAAGGGGGACAAAATGTGTTCATAGAACATGAAGGATAAATACATCCACATCCCTGAGGAGGAAGCACAAATATTTTAAATTCTTAGTAGAGTAAGTAGCACTACTAAAACACAGTTCTAACAATCGGTCTGAAATAAACACCTCAAACAGTTTCCTAGTACATGATGTAAAGTCTTTGTTTACCCATGTCTCAATCATTTGTTGATGATGGCTCACATTGCAGGGAAAGCTCTTCCAAGTTTTCATCAGAAGCATTGTTCAGCTTCACTCCAATAAACTACACTGAGGCAGGCCTTACCTGACTGAGGCCCCAGCTAGTCGGAGGGGAAAAACGATGCAGGGGGCGAGGCCTTGCTGCTCTGCCTGCAGCCTGCTGGGGTGAGTGATGCAGAGAACTTCTGTCCCCCATGCGATAGGCAATCGGTGGCTCCACATGTACTGGGGTGCAGGACTACGGATTCGTTCCCCATCTGCAGCTTGCTCTCATCCGGGGCTGCGGTAGCACGAGCTATGGCCTGCCCGAGGGGAGGTGGGGTGTGGGCTAATCAATCATTTGTAAAGCGCACTACATACCTGCGAGGGTCTCAAGGCGCTGGGGGAGGGGGGCGCTACTGATCGAACAGCCAGATCTTGAGTATCCTCCTGAAGGTCAGCAGGTCTGTCGTAGGCTCAGTGGGAGGGTGTTCCATGTCTTGGCGACTAGGTGGGAGAAGGATCTCCCGCCGGTGGTGGTTCTTCGGATGTGCGGGAAGGTGGCGAGTGAGGTCGGCGGAGCGGAGCTGGCTGGTGGGGATGTAGGAGAGCTGTCTGTTGAGGTAGGCTGGGCCGGTCTTGTGGAGTGCTTTGTGTGCGTGGATGACCTTGAAGGATATCCTCTTGTTGACGGGGAGCCAGTGCAGGTTTCTCAAGTGGGGGGTGATGTGGCCATGTCGTGGTATGTCGAGGATCAGTCGTCCAGAGGAGTTTTGGATGCGTTGTAGTTGTTTGAGCTTGGTCGGGGCTCCCGCGTAGGGGGCGTTTCCGTAGTCAAGTCTGCTGCTGAGGGCCTGGGTGACTGTCTTTCTTGTATCTGTGGGGATCCATCTGTAGATCTTGCGGAGCATGTGGAAGGTGTTGAAGCAGGAGGAGGAGACAGCGTTGACTTGCTTGGTCATTGAGAGCGTTGAGTCTAGGATGATTCCCAGGTTGCGTGCGTGGTCGGTGGGTGTCGAGGCTGCCCCCCAGTGCCGATGGCCATCAGGAGTCGCCCCAGGCTGAAGGGTTGACGCTCGCGCTGGCCCAGGCTAGCAGGGGGTCGTGGTCAATGGTGTGCGGAGGGTCTGTTGTGTTGCTGTCTGTTGAGGCTGTCTGGGTGTCGAAGCTGTCGTGGATGTCTGTTGGCAGCCACTACGAGAAAGCTGCAGGCCCATGTGAGGACGCGCCGACTGAAGGCCCAGTGCCAGCAGGTGGTAAGCAGGCCGAGGGCGCTGCCACCTTGATCTCTCCCTCCTCCCCTCTGGGATGCACTACTCCAGCGGACTTGCCTCATGCTCAAGGTGCATGTGGTGTGGAGCGACTGGGGAGTAAGTGATCTCTTACATAAGGGACTGGATGGCCATGCTTGAACTTGCAGGCCAACTGCTGAAGCACTTGCTTTTTGTTTTTTTGGTCCTGGAGACACACTGAAGCCTCATGCTCTATATGGAAAGCATCAAATGTAAAGATGCCCAGGCCTGAGGAGGCTAACCTTTCTCCATACTGATCACTTGCACAGAGGCAACCCAGAGTCTCAATACACGTACCAGATCTTAGTTTGCTATCCCCAACATTTTGTTCCTGCAGAGCACGATTGGATTGCCTCATATCTCCACTGCCGAGGTGGTGAATCTGCTAGTCAGCCTTTTCTCATGTGGGAGCAGAGGGGAGCGAACCACTGTATGCATTATAATAACTGTCCTGCATGTGCCCCTCTGACTACTTTGTAGAGCGGAGATGTGGCTTCGAGGATACCGGTGTCCCCGTAGCCTTGATCAAGTTCCTGGGGGGGTTCGAGTGGGCTGCTGACCCTGCAGCAGAGGTCATTAAAAGAACCAAACTGTGGGACGTTTTATATAAACCAACACAACTATTGTACAGATACCAAGTAAGCGCCACCTACTGTCACAATGGGGAAGACAGATGCTAATCAAAGCAAACTACAATTTGTCGTCTGCAGGTCCACTCACGACGGGGGTGGGCACCAACCCAAGTTATGTTGTAATTGGGGTCCCGGTTTTATATTTATTTTTTAACATTTCCGTATGTATTTAGCCATTTTTTTTGCCCATTTTATCTGGTTTTATCCATATTTATTTTATTTTGCGTAAAAATGTAGTTGTAATACTGTAAATTTCCATATTTATTTAAATGATAGACGGGCACTGATAGTTTGATGTCTGTCGTGTTTTAGCTATTTAAGTTGCCAAATATTACATAACACTACATCCACTGGCATATATTAGCATTATACCACAAATGTATGTTGACATATGCCGTTATTTAAAGAAATTTCATCCTGTTTAATTTCCCAGTCTGTCCATCTACTCCGCTGTTGGCCTATAATTCGTGAAAGACCGCATGAAGAGTCACTTAAAAGAAGCACATATTTTGTATTTATCCACTTGTAAAAATAAATGCTGACAGAACACATTCTGTATTTATCTGTAAAAACGGAAAACAGGGAGGCTTATTTTATATAGCTTCTAAAGCGTGCAGCTTACTCCAGCTGGAGCGTTACGGTGCTAGGATTGGTATCATGAAAGAAATGGGAGTGATCAGGAGGTGATCAGGGATTAATAAGAACCTCTGGAAGGAAAATAGGACGAGCAACCAAATGAGATTTAATAAAGGCTAGGAAATATGTACTCTGGCTGCGCAAACATCAATTGAGCAGCGGCCCAGCTGGGCTTTCATTGCCCTCTGAATAACCGCGAGTGTGGTATCTGAGGCTCTAAGGCAGCGGCCAAGCAAGTAGGGCCTGATCAGGTAGCGCAAATAGCAAGGTCCTCTTTCTGATGGATACATCTGCCTCTGGATTCCTCACCTTTTGAATTACCCCTGCGCCAGCATTCCACTGAAACTTTTTTTTTAGCTCTCCCATGTCGACGAGGACATCACAATGGCACAGCTTGCGACTCCGTATGACGTCACCAGAGCCACAAGTAGACCTCGTCGGCATGCTTACGTCGGTTCCCTTTTTTCTACGCCGTCAAAGCTTAACGGTTTCCTGGGACTCTCCATTTTCTTGGCAGTTACTTTATCTGCTGTTTCCTTTAGTGTAGCAGTGCTATTGCGACACCGAAGAAGTCTGGTTTCGAGCCCTGCAGAGAGTTTGTCTATCACTGAACTCCATGAAGACTGTAGTGTCTTTCTTTTTACCACGACGTCGGAGGCTGGTCCAGTTGTCGGAAGATGAATCTGAAGACTTTGAAGGAGCGTGAGGCTAAGCTTTTTATGGCAAAGGCAAGCAAGGAGAAGAGGGGCCAAAAGAGGTAGAAGTGCAAATCAAAGTCATTGACTTTGCATACTTCAAAATCGGGGAAACGTACGAAAAAGAGAAGGCACGGTTCCCGATGTCCTTCATCAAAGGATAGAACTTCGAGGTCGCGTCGTCGTTCTAAAGACTTCATCTCGCTGTCTCCTTCTCAAGCTTCTCCGGCTCGCTCTTCGACGCCGAGGGATTCTCAGGAGCATAGGTAGTCTTCTCCTGTGCCTGCTACCTCACCTGTTTTGGGTCCGACGGCCCGATGCCAGCTCAGCCTCCAGTGGATTCAGACTCTGCTTCTTATCCACCCTTTCCTGGACCTGAGTCGGATCCTTCGCATTTTCTATATGCGATGTACAGCATGTTTGCCAGAGCATGCCGCCTTTGCAGTTTCCGGCTCAGATGTTCTAAACGCTGTTTTCTCAATCTCTTGCGCCATCTGGTGGACCTTCTTCCTCTCGACTTTGTTAGGCCCGATGCTTTCATCGGAGGCTCTTCCATCGACGCCGGTGTTGCAGGCGCTGCGCTCGGCGCTGCCGACGGTCCCGAAATTGCAGTCAAGAAGAGAGGCCCAAAGGCTGTTGGAAGTGGAAGAATATCAGAGGGAGGAAGCTGAAGGTGAAATTGATGACTGTCGGAGTTTGAGGGCCTTCAGGAGGCGAGTGGTCTAGACACTTCTCCAGAGTGTGAGCTTTCATCACCAAAGGCCTCTCCTTCTCATGATGTTGCGCCTTATGCTTTGATCTGGAAGGCTGCAGAACTTATAGACCTTCAGTTGCCCACAGCTGAGTTCAGGCCTAATATTATTACGGAAGTTTTACATTACCCATCTTCTGTGATTAAGCCTCTTTTGCCTTTTTAATGAGGCTTTGACTGAGGCAATTCTTGAGGTTTGGCGGAAGCCCCTTTCTGCTCCTGCTGTTTCAAGGTTGGTGGCAAGGAGGTACATGCCTGCTCCTGGTGATCCTGCTTTTCTTTCTGCTCGTACTTCACTGGAAAGTTTTAGTGCAGACTTCCTGTTCTAAGCAGTTGACTGGTTGTTTTTCTCAGGCTCCTGCAGACAGACTCTAAAAAATTGGAACAGACTGCCAAGAAAGTCTTCTCTTCCTCCAGTATGGCGTTGAAGTCCACTAATGCTACGTGCTTGTTGGGGAGGTATATTCACACCCTAATGGATTCGGCCAAGCAGTTGGCTCCCAAATTACCAGACGATGATCGTGGCCCCTTTTTAGAAGTGCTGGCGGATACTCAGGCTGCAGCTCGTCTAGTTATCCAATCTGGTCTGGATACAGCTGATTTGGTGGCCAGGGTGATGGGTTCCTTTATTGCTGCCAGGAGGCATGCCTGGCTCAGGTCTTCGGGGTTTTAGCCAGATGTGCAAGCTACCCTCTTGCTCTACCGTTCGATGGGTTCAAGCTGTTTGGAGAAAAGGCCGATTCTGTGCTGCAGAGGATTAAAGACAGTAGAGCCACTGCAAAATCATTAGGTCTTCAGTCTCAAACCAGGGGTTTTGGATATGAGGCACAGTGGTTTTGGTAAGGCTGCTTCCTTTTGTGGCCGGCTGCAGCCTCTGCAGCAACAGCAGCAGAATCGTCTGTACAGATCTTACAGAGGGAAGGGTGGAGGTTGTCTGCAAGGTGCATCCTGTCAACTGTCTTCCTCCTCTTATTCCTCTCCTGTCGCACCACTGGTGCCACAGGAAAGCAGCTCTAGATCCCGCATCTTGGAGTGTGCTGGTCCTGTAAGGGGTTGGGTGTCCCATTTTCTTCAAGATTGGAGGTCTATCACTTCAGTCCTTTGGGTTTTGAATCTTGTGGAAAATGGGTACGCCTTTCCCTTCCGGAAGTTCCCTCCTCCTTACCCTCCTTGCCAGGGCTGGTGTTCAGAGGATCATTTGTTGCTTCTGCAGCAGAAAGGTCTTGCCTTATTGCAGAAAGGTGCGCTAGAGGTTGTTTCGGAGCAGGAAAGGGGTCCGGGATGCGAATCCCGGTATTTCCTGATTCCCAAGAAGGACGGCAGATTAAGGCCTATCATGGACCTCATGGTCTTGAATTTTTACCTCGAGGAGAAATTCAAGATGTTGACCCTAGCTCAGGTTCTTACAGTGCTGCAACAAGGGATTGGATGGTGTTGATCGACTTGCAGGATGCTTATTTTTACATCCCCATCCTAAAGTCGCACAGGAAGTATCTCCGTTTTATGGTGGGGTCTCAGCACTACCAGTTTGCAGTCCTTCTGCTCGGTCTTACTTCCGTGCCGTGAGTCTTCACAAAGGTGATGGCGGTGGTGGCAGCTTATCTCAGGAAGTCAGGGATTCCTTTTTATTTCCTTATCTGGACGACTGGCTGCTCAAAGCAAAGTCGCCGGAGATCGTGCTTAATCATCTGCACATGACAGCTCAGCTGTTTGACTTGGGCTTCTTGATAAATGTGCCAAAATCTGACCTGGTACCCTCACAGCGCAACTTGTTCTTTGGGGCACTACTGGACATGGTTGTGTCGAGCTTTCCCGCCTCTGTAGAGGATTCTCGACATTCAAGAGATGAATCCTTTGTTTCACGATGGAGCGGTTGTTCCATTCCTGAAGGTCCTACGCCTGCTTGGTCTGTTCGCTTCCTGCATTCTGTTGGTCAACCATGCACGTTGGCGCATGAGGGCTCTACAGTGGTGCCTCTGCAGGCAGTGGTATCAGCACAACGGAGTGCAATCTGTCTCAAGGAAAGCCCTTGCATCTTCCTTCACCGGTGGCCACAGTAATCACGGTTGCCTCCAATCTAGGGTTGGGTGCTCATCTGGGAGATCTGGAGATCCAAGGACTTTGTTCTCCGGAGGAAAGGTTGTGTTCGTGGCATATGAGCTGTAGAGTTTATACTTGTAGATCACCAACTGGTGATGGGCTTGGATGTTTGCACTTTGTTTTTGTATTGGAAGAAGTTCTTTGTAGTCACGAGATGGGTGACTCCTCCCTAGGAGGATAGCACGCATGGACATCGACTCCATCCTCCAATTTGTTTTTTCCCGCCATTGGGTTCAGATGTAAATTGCTGTGCTCCGGGTCGGTGTCGTACTCTAACCCCCTTCGACACGCAATCCCTCACCGCTCAACTGTATTGTTTTGATTGCGTTCCCATTGATGCGCATCCAAAAATTAATCAAGCTCTTCGATTCCGGTCGTTGACTCGGGCTGTTGGGCCTATCTGTGCCATCATGCCCTGCAGTCAATGGAAAGAACTCCATTGGAAAAATACCCCCTTTTTGGTGCTTAATTTCCACACACTGATCTCCAAAAGCTCTGTAACCTTTGCCTCTCTCCGGAACACGAGGACAAAGACTGTTAAGCCTTTGCTTCCTTCAGATCAAAGAAGACCATACGTGATCGTCTGGCTCGACGTCTCATAATGTCTCGATCAACTACCTCGGCGCCAGACATCTTTGCAGGCCCCGATGTTCCAGAACAACGAGAACCGGAGCATGAAGACATCAGCGTCTCTGAGGCCGACTAGTAAGATGACTAGGATCAGACGGTAAATCCAGGTCAACTTATCGTGAGTATCCAGACCCCTGCCCCATCTAAAACGAAAGATAAGGCTCCGGTGACACCATCGCCTTCGTGCTCTGGTTGACACCGCCATAATACTTCAGATGCCCTTGCCCTCGGGCTCGGCTCCGAAGTCCAGAGACGAGCCTTCGGGCGGCTTGGGATCGAGCCAGCAACATAGCAGTACCGAAAACCCATCTCCGGCACCAAAACCACCGACCGTGCAGACAGTGCCACGCCCTGTTCTATCAACACCAAAGACTGCTTCGACGCCCAACGCTTTGGCACCGAAACACACCGAGGACAAGCCCTCAGAACTGAAAAAGCTCTATAAATCTTAGGAGCCGATAAAGATTTGACTCAAACTCCACCAAGCATAAGGAGACCAAGACCCCTCCTAAAGCTACAGAGCCTAAACCAAAGCAACACTTGGAACCGGAGTTGTCGGTGCCAAAGAAGGACAATAGCTCAAAGGAACTGTTTCAACCGGATCCCTCGGATCCAAAACAAACTCTACACATTGACCCTGTTGCTGGTTATGTCACAACAATACCACCTAAAAAGAGGACATGTGACACATCAGAGACACCTGAGAGATTCTTAAAGAAGAAAGACAAAGCAACTTCACCTTCAAATCTTCCAACTATACCACTTTCTCCAGTACACTCTACTACTTACTTCTGCACTGCACCACAAGATGATGATTACTTTTGGGATGTAGACCCAGGGGATGATATCCACAGTATCCACCGCCTGATCCTTGGGACGATTATATTAATATCCCAGCTATACCTGAGCCTGACTCATACCCATCTAAACCATCCCCTCCAGATGACAACATAGGTTTTGCGCAACTCCTAAATAGAGCAGCCAAACATCGTGGGGTAGCATTACACTCCGACCCTTTGGAGGAAGATTTTTTATTACTGACTTTTTTACACATTCACAAAAGTCAACAAGTACTTTACCTATGTTAAAAGGTATGATTAAACATGCCCCATATGTGTTTAAAGACCCCTGTCAGGGCTCGAATTCTAAACCCCAGAGTTGAAAAATATAACTCTGCTCCAAATGATCCAGCTTATATCCAGGGACAGCTCCCTCTAGATTCTCTGGTAGTGTCAAATGCCTGTAAACGGGCAAATTCCCAAACAGGTGATGCCCCTCCTCCGGATAAGGAATCCAAATTATTGGAAGCATCTGGTTAACGGGTTGCGTCACAGGTGGCAAATTTCTGGCGCATTGCCAACGCCCAAGCTTAGTTGGCCAGGCATGATAGGGTGCATTATGATGAGCTTGAGACACTCCTGCAACATCTTCCAGAACAATGTCTAAAGCGAACGACCTCATACAATAGGGAAAACTAATTACAAACACCTCTCAAATGTGCTCTTGATGCAGCGGACACAGCATCTCGTGCCAATCGCCCAAGTGTTTTACTGCGCAGGCACGCATGGCTACGCATAGCTGGTTTTAAACAAGAGGTACAGTCTCAAATTCTTAATAAGCCTTTTGATCAAGAACACTTGTTTGGACCTACGGTGGACACATCTTTATTAAAGATGAAGAAATGCACTGGACCAGCTAAATCCATGGAGGCCTTACAGTCACCAACAACTAGAGGTTCCTTTTGTCGCTCCTTTTATAGGGGCTCCTCCAAGACCATTGAAACAGACAACACGTCTTCCTACAAAAGCCCCACTCAAACTTCCTCTAGCAGAGGATATTTTAGAGGTTACGGAGGAAATAACAAAGGAATAGGCCGCGGTAATAACACCCGCACCTCCCCTAGCACAAAACAGTGACTTCCCTCCACTCCCCCCAGACAATTCCATTCCGGTCGGGGGAAGACTATCTCGTTCCTACCGGTCTGGAATTCCATCACTGCCGACAAGTGGGTGACACAAATTATCCGGTATGGTTACTGCCTGGAACTCACCTCTACTCCTCCACACATACCACCCAAACAACGTCCAATGTCCATAGAACATCTTGAGCTTCTAAAACAGGATATTCTCTCTTGCAAAAGCACGCAATAGAACCGGTTCCCTTACACTATCAAGGTACAGGGGTTTACTCCCTTTACTTCCTCATCCCAAAAAAGGACTGTACTCTTAGGCCACTATTAGACCTCAGAATGTTAAACCTGTACATACAATCCGACCACTTTCACATGGTCACTCTCCAACAGGTCCTCCCATTGCTCCAACAAGGCGATTTCCTTGCCACTCTAGATCTCAAGGACGCCTACTTTCATTCCTATTCACCCTGCTCACAGGAAATATCTACGGTTTATAGTGGATGGTCAGCAGTACCAGTTGAAAGTGCTACCATTCGGAGTGACTACAGCACCTAGAGTCTTCACAAAATGTCTTGCGGTAGTAGCAGCTCACTTGCGAAGACAACACATTCATGTGTTTCCTTACCTCGACAACTGGCTCATAAAAGCCAAGTCACACAGCGATTGTGTGCACCACACGCACAAAACCATCCAGCTGCTGCACAACTTAGGATTCACAATAAACCTCACCAAGTCACATCTTCAACCGTCCCACAACCAACAGTATCTAGGCGCCACAAAGGATACTTCAAAAGCCGTTGCATACCCCAACCCAGCCAGGATAGCCAGCATGCTAGCTCTGATAACAAAACTTCAAACTCAACACTCACTACCAGCTCGAGTGTTTATGCAACTACTGGGGATGATGCCCTCTTGCATTTTAATCGTACCTTATGCAAGACTCCAAATGCCTCCATTACAAGAATGTTTAGCACATCAGTGAAACCAGGCTCAAGGTAAGCTTACAGATCTTGTGTTGGTAGACAGCCGCACATATTGCTCTCTGCAGTGGTGGAACACCCAAAACCTTTCCAAAGGGCGGCCCTTCCTAGACCCGGTTCCGCAGATAGTGCTAACAGCTGCCGCATACCTCACCGGCTGGGGAGCTCATCTCTTAAACCAAACCATTCAGGGCATGTGGACCCATCAACAAACTGCTCCACATCAATCATCTTAAATTACTGGCCATTTTTTTCGCATTAAAATCATTCCAAATACATCTCGTAGATGAAGCTGTCCTTGTCCGTACGGACACTGACAGAAATGTACTATATACAAAAACAAGGGACACACACCCTCTGCAGCTTTCACGCCTAGCGCAAAGCATATGGAGATGGGCCATTCCTCAACAAATATACATCTTAGCAGAACATCTACCAGGGGAACACAATCAGATTGCGGATCTGCTCAATCATCGGAAACAGATCCAAGAATGGGAACTTCATCCGCAAGTTCTTCATCCGTTCTTTCAAATGTGGGGCCACCCAGACATAGATTGTTTGCCTCACATTTAAACACAAAATGCCCAAGCTTTGCTTCCAGGTATCCACACCCATTGTCCAAAGGCAGTGCGATATGGATAAACTGGTCAGGCAGATTTGCGTATGCTTTTCCGCCTCCCGCTCATTCCATTACTGGTGCGCAATCTCAAACAGTCTCTTGCAATGATCCTAGTTGCTCCAACATGGGCCCGGCAACCATGGTTCACAACCCTGCTGGAACTCACTAGTTATCCAGTATTAGGGTATCTTTCATAGATTCACATGTCTGAATCATTCCCCGTTGTCGGGATGGGAGTCACCGGTAAATAACAAAGCCATGTCTTAGTAGACATGTATAGTAACAGGCCCCAAAAGGTCTTAGCTTAGTAAGCTATCCACGCCCTTATGTAAAAAAGACCAAAGTTTGACCAGTAGCCAATCAGCTAGCACCACCCTCTAGAACCTTCCTGGAAGGAGCTCTAGTGCCTCAGATTTTCTACTGCACGTCGTGCTAAGGGAGTCTCCACTGAGCTCTGCTCATTGCTTCTGGATTTCCAGTGTTTCTTGCTACAAATTTACTTGGCTTAGTCATGGCTGATACCCCAAAGAAGGGACTGTTCAGATCCTGTGCTTCCTGTGGGAAAAAGAGGCTTCACGTGGACGATCAGCATAAAGACTGTCTTTATTGTCTTTATCCTAGCCACAATTCGAAAGACTGTAAGGTATGTCGTACCTTTTCATCTAAGACCCTGAAATACCGAGAAGGGCGCCTTTTAATCTGGCTGCAAAGACTAAAGGACAAGGAAACTGTTGTCTTCTGAGGAAAGTGAGGGTTCTACTATCTCTTCTCACTCCTCACATAAAAGACCAAGGGCGTCATCTCCGGGCCCTTCGTCGCAGCCACCTCAAAAGAAGACGCACAAAGTCTTCAGAGGTCCTGGCCTTGCCTCTGCCAGGGACTGCTTCTCCTCAGGATGTGCCACATACCTTTTAAGATGCCAGTCTCCACCCCGTCGACTACGACGACCTAGTTGACGGTGGCTTCAACGACTAGGAGATCTCCATCGACGGCAGTCTGTTACCTCGTCGACGGCGACAATATCTGTTACAACCCAATCTATGACTACGTAGACTACCACTCCATCGTCAACGGCTGGTAAAGCTAGCTCGTCGACGCTAAAAATTAAATCTTCGTCCGTTAAGCTATCGATGACGACACCATCTACGAAAGCTCCCTCGTCGACATCGTTGCACTGTTGGGACGTTACAATCGTCAGATGTGGGCGGACATTGCGCCATACTTGGCAGACTTACCAGAGGAGTCAAAAGAAGAGGCAAAGAAGATCTTGCTAGATGGGGAAAGATCTGCCTCTGAGCTTATAGACTGCACAATGGATATTGCTTCTACCGGATTTCGACAACTAGCTGGCGCAGCGGTCCTTCGACGCCAAGGTTGGCTAAAGGCAACCTCCTTCAGGCTGGAGGTCCAAACCAAAGTGCTGGATATGCCATATGATGGCCAACTTCTCTTCGGCGCACATATTGATGAGGCATTACAGGGTATTAAGAAAGATACTGATACCGCCAGAGCTTTGGGTACCTTACAATTTCGGAACCCTTCCTTTCGAGGTTCAAGAGGGAGAGGTTAAACTTCAACTAGGGGAGATTTTCAACAACGTTCTTCCTTCCCTTCCTCCCAGCAATACCGTTCGCAATACCAACAGCAATCCTCATACCCAAAATCTTCCTTTCGTGGCAAGGGAGGAAGACAAAAGGGCGCCGCTCGACGACAATGACTTTCAACTGCAGCCTCCACCCTCCAAGATTGGCGGAAAAATTTCCCACTTTCTCCCAAATTGGCAAAAAATAACTACGGACCGTTGGGTCCTACAATTAGTATAATTCGGCCATTCTCTAGAATTCATACAGATCCCCCCTCAAACCCCTCCCCGCCAAATGCTTCACAAAAATCTATGTCCTTTACTCTTAGAAGTGAAGATTATGCTCCAAAAGGGAGCTATAGAGAGTTTCCCCCAAGCCAACGGGAAAAAGGGTTTTACTCCGAAAAAAGGAGAAAAAATGGAGATCGATATTGGACTTGAGGAATCTGAACAAGTTTCTGAAAAAGCAGTCGTTTCATATGGTCACCATTCAGGAGGTATTACATCTACTCAATGCGAACGACTACATGGTGTCGTTAGACCTGCAAGACGCCTACTTTCATATACCAATACACCGCAACCACAAAAAATTCCTACGATTCATGGTGGCAGGCAGACATTACCAGTTTCGGGTTCTGCCGTTTGGACTCAAATCGGCGCCACGCATTTTCACCAAATGTCTAGCTCCAGTGGCTGCATATCTACGCCATCATCATCAGGTCTTCCCAGATCTAGACAACTGGCTTGTCAAGTCTCCATCGCTAGAAGGCGCGTCCAGGTCTTCCAACGCTTGTCTGAGGGTTTTCAATTCACTGGGGCTAACTCTCAATCACGACAAGTCCGTCCTTCAGCCGTCTCAGCGCATTAATTTTCTGGGCGCTACACTAGACACCATACTATGGAAAGCATTCCCATCACAGGAACGCAAAGACCAACTTCAGTCGTTAGCGCTCCGGATAATGTCCAAAAAGACGCTCAGTGCGTCTCTTCAAATCACTACTCGGGATGATGTCTTCTTGCATCCTGTAAGTCCCGCATTGTCGTCTTCATATGCGACCCCTTCAAGAAGCACTGTCGGATCAATGTGTCCAGTGTACAGGGTTCTTCGACGTCATCCAGGTGACCCCTGTGATCAAAAAGGCTCTACGATGGTGGGTTTGCCCCAGAACCTTTCTCAAGGCTTGCCTTTCTTGCTTCCTGCTGCTCCTCATAAAATCACCACGGATGCCTCCTTAGAGGGCTGGGGGGGCTTTCCTTCAAGAACTGCAGATAAGCGGGAAGTGGTTCCCTTCCGAGAAGGCACTTCATTTCAGTCTTCTAGAGCTACGCGCAGTCTATCTAGCTCTGGTGGCCTTCCTTCCAAGAATCAAAAACTCCATAGTGCTTGTCCGAACAGACAACACCACGACAATGCACTATTTGAACAAACAGGGAGGAACTCGCTCGCTAACACTCTCGCGAGTCGCAAACAATTTGGAACTGGCTGCTCCGTCATCTCTCTCCGAGCAGATTATGTTCCAGGCGCCCACAACGCGTTGGCAGATTCTCTGAACAGAAGACAGGCAGCATGCCACGAGTGGGAGCTGGATCAACTAGTTCTCAGCAACATATTTGCTCAATGGGGCACCCCTCTTCTGGACCTCTTCGCCACCCAGCAAAACGCCAAATGCCAACACTTTGCAAGCTGGCATCCCCAACAAGGGTCTCTGGGGAATGCCTTTTTGATCGCATGGTGCAACGTCTTTGCGTACGCCTTTCCGCCGTTTCCCCTGATTCCCAGGGTGCTACGAAAGATGAAAGCGGAGCCCTGCACTCTCATACTGATGGCTCCAGCTTGGCCACGCCAACACTTCACCTCCTTTCCCTGGAACCTCCAATCAAATTGAAGCAGTTTCCATCTCTTCTAACGCTCCACAATCAGCAAGTTCAGCATCCGGATCCGGCATCTCTCGTTATCAGCATGGCTCCTGAGTTCAGAGTTTCGGGGCTTAGACATTCCTCCGGATTGCAGACAAATTCTATCTCGAGCTCGAGCAGATAGTACCAACAAAACTTATTCATTCAAATGGAAGAGATTCTGTATCTGGTGCAAAACAGACAGGTTACACCCTCTTTCTTCCACCCCGGAACAAATCTTGCCGTACCTCCTGCACCTGGCAAAATCTGGTCTTCTCCAAGCCTCCATTAAAGTCCACCTAGCAGCAATATCGCGCTTCAGGAGATCCTCTACAGGTCCATCTTTGTGGTCTCATAGACTTATTAAGCAATTCCTTAAAGGACTGTTTAGAACATTTCCTCCAGTAAAGCCTGTACCACCGGCCTGGCATCTCAACACGGTTCTGGCTCAACTAATCAAACACCCGTTTGAGCCAATACACAGAGCAGACCTTAAGTATGTATCCCGGAAGATTGCGCTCCTGCTGGCCCTTACCTCGGCAAGGCGAGTGGGGGAGCTCCAGGCGTTCTCAATCCAAGACCCGTTCCTTCAGTTCAAACAGGATAGGGTCATTCTTCGCACAAATCCGAAGTTTATTCCTAGTTCCATCTCAGTTCCATCTTAACGAACCTATCGTGCTACGTTCATTCTTCCCGAATCCACAAACGGTGGCGGAGAAAACTCTACATTCATTGGACATTAAGCGATGCCTTAAGTTTTACATTGATAGAACGAAAGCATTTAGTAAGTCTAATCAACTCTTTGTAGCGTACAGTAGCCCTAGAAAAGGGCTACCGCTCACCAAACAGAGTATCTCCCGTTGGATTTCTTCAGCCATCACCTTCTGTCACCAGCAGGCAGGACGTCCACTGCGATCAACAGTTTGTGCCCATTCTACAAGGGCAATGTCTACTTCCATGGCACTGTTTGCAGGGGTGCCCATTGTGGACATTTGTAGAGCGGCCACATGGAAGACGCCGCATACATTCACCAAGCATTACTACCTGGACACGGAGATCATGAAGGATGCTGCTGTTGGTCAAGCGGTACTCCGTCATCTATTTCAGTAGAGGTGAGCCCTTCCTTTCATCCCACCATCCTTGCCTCTTTACGAACATTTCGCACTGTAATGTATACATTGGCTGAGTCTTTGTTTTCTAGTGCTTTTATCTTTCACATGGATATGTTATTATCTAGTGACTGTTTATTTACTGTACCTTTCGAAATGTGCTTATTATTGCTTACTACTCTGATTCAGGCATGTGAATCTATGAAAGATACCGTAATACTGGATAAGGAACGCATTACTTACCTGTAACTGCGGTTATCCAGTATTGGTATCTTTCATAGATTCACATGCAACCCACCCACTTCCCTGGAAGGGCTCTCTTTGATCTCTGTGATACAACTACTTAGCACTGTGCTTACGAAAATCTGAGGGACTAGAGCTCCTTCCAGGAAGGTTCTAGAGGGTGGTGCTAGCTGATTGGCTACTGGCCAAACTTTGGTCCTTTTTACATAAGGACGTGGATAGCTTACTAAGCTAAGGCCTTTTGGGGCCTGTTACTATGTCTACTAAGACATTGCTTTGTTATTTACCAGTGACTCCCATCCTGACGGGGAATGATTCAGGCATGTGAATCTATGAAAGATACCAATACTGGATAACCGCAGTTACAGGTAAGTAACGCGTTCCTTCCAAATCAAACTTTGCACCTCTCCCCAAAGCTTTTCACGCCGAACCATGGAGAGATAAGGCAGCCAGATCTGGCTCCTGAAGTTATGTTATGTTACTGTTTTTTGTACCGCGCACAGCTACCCCAGCAAAGGGGCGTCAAAACATCATTTGTTACCTCCTGCATATACAAAAATGTAATCTGGCATTCACATCTATATGATTACATCTTGCGGCCATAGCTGCTTACCTACAGAACACACAACTTGTCATTGTTTAGGGTACCTGCCATTAAAGCATTCGTGGAAGGCCTTAAAAGAATAATTCCTCCCAGAGTTCCACCCTCTCCAGTGTGGAATCTAAACATTGTCCTTACCAGGCTCATGGGTCCCCATTTGAACCCTTACATAAGTGTGAGCTACAATTTCTCACATGAAAAGTAGCTTTCCTTGTGGCGATCTCATCTCTCAGGAGTTAGTGAACTCCAGGCATTAACCATACAAGAACCATTTTTACAAATACATCACATAAGTGGTTCTTAGGACAAACCCTAAATTAATACCAAAAGTAGTTTCTGCTTTCCACCTTGACCAGTCTGTTTTCCTCAACTAGGCTCCATAGCAGAACGGGTTCTTCATACGCTTGATGTCAAAATAACTATTCTTTATTGCATTGAAAGGACAAAAACTTTCAGGAAAATTAAACTACTTTTTGTAGCTTTCTCACCATCACATAAAGGCAATCCTATATCAAAAGCTGGAATTGCCAGGTGGATCGTTAAATGCATCCAGATATGCTACCAAAAAGCAAAGTGTACATTATCCATTCCCCCTAGAGCGCATTCCACACGCAATCTTGGGGCTTCTATGGCATTCTTAGGGAACATTCCCTTAGATGACAATTGTAATGCAGCAACATGGTCTACACCGCACACTTTTACCAAACACTATTGTGTAGAGATACAGGCTAATGTGGGTCAGGCTGTACTAAAAACACTTTTTCAAACCACTGCAACAGATACAGGTGGCCACCGCTAGGGAGAGTACTGCTGTGCAGTCTATGCACAAGTATATATGCTGCAGCTCATGCCTCGAACGGAAAATGCTACTTACCAGTATGCATCTTTTCTTGGCATGTAGAGCTGCAGAATTGTATACTCCCACCGGACTTCCCGGGTACCTTTTATCTGTTGCAGTGCTATCTTACTTGGATACATCACACATGGACATCTTTCTGTTTCTCACAAATTCCATCAACACCCTATATGGCGAAAAACACTCCGAGGATGCAGTTGATGCCCATGCGCACTATCGTCCTAAGGAGGAGTCGCCTATCTCGTGACTACAAAACTTCTTCCAATACAAAAACAAAGTGCAAACATCTGAGCCCAACACCAGATGGCGATCTATGCACAAGTATATAATTCTGCACCTCTACATGCCAAGAACAGATGCATACTGGTAAGTAGCATTTTCCTTCATATCACCTGCTGGAATTGCGGGCGGATATGTTTAGCTCTCGAGGTCTTTTTTCCCTCCTTTCGTGGTCAGTCGGTTCAGGTCCTAGCTGGCAGCACTACCGCGATGTGGTATAAAAACAAACAGGAAGTAGAAGGGTTGTATAATCTCTGCTGAGAGGCTTCGCTCCTGAGCTCAGGATCATCAGTTTTGTGTTATGGCGACTCATCTTGCAGTAGTGCTAAATGTGCGTTCGGACAGTCTCCGTCGGCGCTTCTCGGCCGATCACGAGTGGCGGCTTCTTCCAAAGGTGGTCAGTCTCATCTTCAGGATGTGGGGATTTCCTCAGTTGGACCTCTTTGCCACGCGCACTTCCCGTCGTTCTGCAGTCTCCAGTTTCCGATGCAGGTAGTGTTGGGGGACGCGTTTCAGTTGGAATGGAGTTCACATCTCCTTTAAGCGTTTCCTCCCATACCCTGGATTCCTCTGGTTCTGAAGATTTGCTAAGGCTGGGCCCAAATCATATTGATCGCCCCGGATTGGCCAAGAAGGGTGTGGTACACAGATCGACTTCACCTCTTTGCACCTGCCGCTCCGTCTCCCTCTAATGGCAGATCTCCTGTCGCAGGGGCAGGTTCTACACACCCACCTCCAGAGTTCGCACCTTCATGCCTGGAGATTGAACGGGGCAACCGGAGTTCTTGCTCTCCCTCCGGATGTGGTGGACGTTATTTTATCATCCAGGAGACACTCCTCCAAATCTATTGATTCCTCCAGGTGGTCCAAATTTGTGAAATGATGTGGAGAGATCCATTAATCCTTTAAAGGCCTGTTTGTCTGATGTGCTCAGTTTTTCTCCAATTCCTTGGCTCAGCAGTGTTGTGCTGTGGCCACGGTAAAGGGTTATTTGTCTGCTTCGTTGGCTTGCCTTTGTTTGCCGGACCAGCCGTCTATATTTAAATCTCCAGTTATGAGGTTCATTAAGGCCTCCTCCCATTCCCTTTATTATGCCTCAGTGGGATTTAAATCGTGTACTCACTTTCCTTATGGGTTCTCCGTTTGAGCTTCTTCATAGTTGTCTGAGGCTTCTTTCTTTCAAAATGGTCTTTCTGATCGCTATTACCTCGGCCAGTAGCGTAAGTTAGCTTCAAGCTCTTAGTTCCAAACATTCGTTTTTAACCATTCATGCAGAAAAAGATGGTTCTCAGGACCAGGTTTGCTCCCCTGCCTAAGGTGGTTATTTCTTTCCACTTGGGGCAATCCATTACCTTAACTACCTCCTGTCCTCCCCCTCACCCTTCCAAGGAAGAGGAGAGACTTCATCACCTGAATCTTAAGATAGCTGTCAGTTTCTATCTGGACAGAACCAAGGATCTGAATCTGGACGATCCGCTCTTAGTGGGCTACGTTGGACGAATGAAGGGCAAGGCTGTTCACACTCTCCAGGTGGGTCATCTTGTGTATCAAGATCTGCTACGCCGTGGCCAAGAAGGAACTGCCTGGAGGTATTAGAGCTCATTCCACCAGAGCTAAGTCTTACTCTGCTTTGGCTAGAGGTGTTCCTCTTGACATTTGTAAGGCAGCAACTTGGGCCTCCATCCACACCTTTGGGAAGCATTACTGCTTGGATTCGGAGGTTAGGAGGGATAGCCATTTTGCTCGTTCTGTGATTCAGGATTTTTTGGTATGAGTTGGTGGACACCCTCCAGGAGAAGGACTGCTGTGGGATTCAATTCAAAAGGTGAGGAATCCACAGTCCCATGTATCCATCAGAAGAACAAGTTGCTTACCTTCGGTAACGCTTTATCTGTTGGATACAGTATCTGCCTGTGGATTCCTCATGGACCCACCCCCCTCCACGTTGTCCACCTTCGTATACCAAAGGAGTTATTGGTTATTTGACCCAGTTGTTTCCCTATGGTCTTGATTGCCTTGCTATTGGTGTTTAGGAAATGATTTGTTTATTTAGCTTTTCCTATTTTTCTTTATGATGTGTGTATTTATGTATATATTGTATACTGTGTACTCCAATTATGTTGTCGGTCCACCCGTTTGCCTCAAAGGAACGTAAAAAATGGGTGGAACTGACGTCAGCATGCCGGCGAGGTCTACTTTTGGCTCCGGTGATGCCATTCGGAGTCGCGAACAGTTCCGTGCCATTGTGATGTCGACGTGGGAGAGCTAGAAAAGTTTCAGTGGAATGCTGGTGAAGGGTAATTCAAAAGGTGAGGAATCCACAGGCAGATACTGTATCCACCAGAAAAAGCATTACTGAAGGTAAGTAACTTGTTCGTTAGGGTTTTTGTGACATAGCCACATGGCCTTAAAACTGATACGCTTCTCTAGAGGGAGCAAATGGAGCTCATCCAGAGCCGGCGACACACGTGCTCGTCTTGGCCGTTTAAGGAGAAGGTGGGCGGCTGCATTTTGCATTCTTTGCAGCTTCTTGGCATTGGATTTGGACACTCCAATATACAAGCTGTTGCAGTAGTCCAATCTAGAGACTAAGAGCCTGTGTAACAGCCTTCCTTGCAGACAGGAAAAGCAGACTGGAGATTTTTGTGATCATTTTGAGTATGGCAAAACATTTCCTTGCCAGGGAAGAGATTTGGTTGTCAAAGGAGAGAAGTGCATCAAACCATATTGCGAGGTTTTTGACTTTGCACTTGGGGTTTAGGAAAGCACCTAGTGTATGCGCCACCAGGCCGAGGACCATATTGAGGGTTGATTCCCAACTGTGAGGACCTCTGTCTTGTTTGCTTTCAATTTAAAACCACTGGAACTCATTCATTTGTCAGTTCTACTATGAAGGATTTGAAGTGAACTTCTGACTTTCCCTCATCCGGGACCAAAGTAAGTGTCATCGGCCTACCGCACCATGGAGACATTGTTTGTCCATGACAACTGCCGGGTAGTGCGTATAGATGTTGAAATCGTAGGGCTTAGCATAGAACCCCGGGGCAGGGGAAACTCTTCCAAGGCGTGAGAGGTATTTACTACCTGATAGGTACGCCATTTTAGTGCCAGGGAGCAGACCCCACAGCTGCATAGCAGTTGAAGTAACAAGCCGTGAGAGATCGTGTCAAATGCTGCACTTGGGTCCAATATGATCAAGGCGGCAGTATGACCTTTGTCTACCACAGCTCTTAGCGATTCTGAGGCCAGAAGCTGCGCTGTTTCAGTGCTGTATTGAGCAATGAAGCCAGATTGAGACTCGCGCAACAGATTGTGGTCTTTGAAACAGGTCTATTGAATATTGACATGTTTTTCAGGGACTTTGGCGAAAAATGGGAGTAGACATAGGGCATACATTTTCAGGTAAATCAGATTCTGAAGAGGTTTAAGAAGAGGCTTAATGGCGTGCTCCAGCATTTAGGCAGCGTACTAGACACCAAAGAGATTGAGAAGGTTGCTCAATACCCGCAAGAGATTGCATGGCTAATTCCAGGATCTTAGGGGGTGCAGGGTCCCTTGCGAGTGTTTGATTTCACCCTGGTAACCAATGCTCATAGTTCCTCCAAGGAGGGATGGACAAAATACGAAAGACCCAGCTGGGTCTAACAACCCCCCTGCCTTCAAACTCCCTTGCAGATTCTGGGAAAGATTGAGAAGATAAGATTTCTCACAGGACGCCGCATTGGAGGAGGCGACTGATGCTGTGGACATGAAATACTTTCTACTTGCTATGTAGCAGAGCCTTATCTCAATTGAATCTAAAATGGAGTCCCTGTGCTCCAGGATGGATTCCATCACCCAAAAACTGGAGAAGCACGATGGCAGCCTCACTGAAACAGAGCAAAGGATCTCTGCAGTAGAGGACAGTCTCCCAGAGCGAACAACTATTGACTATGGATAAAGTCCTCAAAATATTCTCTCCCAAGAACGTAGATCTAGAGGCAAGGTTACGAAGAAAACCTGTGCATAATGGGAATCCTTGAATCTGCCAACACTGGCAGGATGGAGGAATTTGTGGAGCGACTGCTCACCACACTGTTCAGGGCTGAATTGTTTTTCAAGGTAGTTTATTATAGAGAGGGCTCATCTGGTGCTGATGGCTTGCCCCCCACCAGGTACCACTGTGCGGCCTATCATCACTTGCTTGTTGAACTATCAGGACTGGAATACTGCCTTAAGATTGGCTAGAGAGAAGCGCTCACTTCAATTTGAGCGAAATACTGAGACTTTCTACCCGGACTTCACAATGGCGGTGCAGGAGGCATGAAGGAAATACATGCCTGTCAAACTTTAACAGGCAAATGTCCAATATGCAATGTTATACCCCGCGCAGCTCAGCTTCACACACCGGGGCAAGGTTCAAATCATTAACCTACAGCGGGCTAGCTAATTTCTAAAGTGCAATGTGGATGGTTCAGCCATCGCGGCCTGCATGTGCCTATCGTCTAGATCCACCTTGCCACTCTCGGAAGTGGGTTAATTCAATTGCAAGTTGCTATCACCGCGGTTCAGCTGAAAGAAATTAGAGACACCTGTAATGGCTTAAGTACCATCCATGATAAAGGTTGACTATGATGAACCTGCCCAATGATTTGGGTCAGATGTTGTGTGGCGTTTCCTGTTTTCGGTGAAGTAATCGATGGGATGCATCACTAGCAGCGGTGAGGGCCGATTGAGACACACCAGCATGCTTCCCGGACACCCTCATTAACTCGTTCCTGTCTGGCTCTCTGGCTGGACACCCCAAAGGATATCGATTTCTAATTTACTGCATATAGACTATTTTGTTACATCTCTACTCAATCCCTACTGAGAGTACACTTACCTCTTTCTTTTCTTCTTCACTCTGGTACGTCTTGTACGTGCTATTCTATCTCAGTTTTCAAACCATGTCCGCCTTTTGCTGTTTTTTTTTTTTTTTGCTTTCTGATACTATTACCTTACTCGCCACCATGGGCCATATGTGCTACTGGTCTACTCAGACTTGCTGAGCCCAAGGATTGGTATGAAGCTTAACTGTAATGTATGGGAATTTTGGGGTGTGTTAATCTTCCAGGCGGGATTGGGCTGTTGGAGTGGGAAGAGGGAGGGTAGGGTTATGTTCTGTTGGAGTTCAAGTGCACATTAACTAAAGTCTAAATCACCACTCATCCCCCCACAAGCACCCACATACGTGTTTCAGGGCTTTCAGTCAGCACACCTACACACAACTAAGAATGGCTGATGCAGTTGGAACAGCAAATAACAATGAATAAGTTAGATATAACGGACTTGGAATATTCACAGACTGGGCGATCCGTAAAAGGTCACCACATACTGGCGTACTTAGATCGGCACAATATTCACATTGCCGTATTACAGGAGACTCATATCGGGGACTTTACACACTATACTTTTGCATTTTGCTGGGCATCACATTGATATTTTGCAACCTACTCCACTAGGGCAAGACACACTGCAACACTTATACGCAGGGGCACGCTCAATGACCATTGCTGCACCTGTATATTGGGATGACTGGCATCTATATCCATCACAGTTGCTAACTGCTATGACCCTAACACTAATAACCCATGGTTCTTTGACGGGCGCTGATCATTGATATTTTTTCCACACACCTCATCTGGGGAGGTGATTTCAGTGTAGCACTGCATGCACAATGGGACAGATCACATGTAACGCCACATAATCACACATTAGCGGGCAGACACATTCAAACCATTATAGATCACAGCATGCTCGATGTGCGGCGGACCCTCCATCTGATGGCAAAAGAGGCCACCTTCCACTCAGCAGTTAATAGCTGGTCCATGATAGTGTACTGGCTCATATCCAGATGTTTGGTAACCTTGTTGTGTGATGCAACCCACTTAGCATGTACGTATTTGGACCAATCCCCAGCGCTGATGGAGTTGACACCGCCCCCCCAACTGCCCTTTGAGGCGTTTCAGGAGAAGATGAGACAGGAGGTGGTGGAATTCTTCAACCTGAATAAAGACTCCGTTCCACATAGTAGTACGACATGGGAGATTATTAAGGTTACTACATCGGGGGATTTGTTCAGCAAAGGAGAGGGATCTTTCGCTCCATTAGAGACTCACTTAGGAAAATAGAAACAGAAATCAAAACATCAAAGGGTAAATTGAGATATTCACAGCACACAGCAATCACTAGTCTGATTAGGGCAGCCTTCACGGACTTATCAGGAAACCGCTGAGCGCGAATGCCATACTTTAGGGCACAGAAGTATGGTGAGGGAGAAAGGCTGGGGCATGCATCGGCGACTGTGACAGTCAGCCCTTGGGCAGTTAATGTGATCTTCGTAATAAAAGATGAAACCGCTACCCTAGTCCGTGACACCCTGGAAATATTTGAAGTATTCTCCAAGTTTTAAAAACCTTCTTTCAACTTCTTGTCGACTGCAAGCAGTTGACATAGATCCATATTTGGATGATGTGGCACTGCGGTGGTTGAGCAATGCGCAGAGGGAAATCCTTTCAGTTGACATATAGGAAGAGGAAATACGTGAGGCCATAATGCATGTCCGCTCGGGCAAAGCCCATGGCTCTGATGGGCTACCAGTAGACTTCTGTGAAGCAAATGTTTGCACACTTGCCCCGATTCTTAAAACAGTTTTATCAAGAGTCAAGAGAATAACCTAGTGCCACCCAGTATATGAGAGACAATAAAAACAACCCTACTCAAACCTGGCAAACCAACAGATTTTATTCTTAAAGGCCCCTCTCACTTACAAAATGTGATGCCAAGATACTTGCAAAGATCCTTGCAAATCGCCTTAGCCTATTGATGTCTTTCCTGGTGAGGCCTGACCAGTCAGGCTTCATACGTTAGATGGCCACCTTGCATAATTTGAGCACTTTGCTTGCGCTCATGCAAGATATCTACCCAGAGCTTGCTTCGCTTTCAATGTTCCTTGATGCCAATAAGGCTTTTGATTCTGTGGAATGTGATTACTTGATGGTGGTACTACAGCATATGGACTTCCCACCCTCCAGCATGGCCTGGATCGCCCTGCTCTATTCTCAGCCAACAGCTAAAATACATTTGAACGGGACCTGTTGTGCCCCATTTACCACTGAACAAGGCACCAGGCTGGGGTGTCTGTTGTTACCACTGCTATTTGCGCTGGCGACGGAGCGTTTAGCTGCCAAGCTGTGACACTACAGCAGGTATGCCATTCGATATCCCCCAGACATATTATGGTCTCATTGTATGCCGACAATCTCGCACTACACCTCAGACCCGCGGGCTAGTCTGAATGGGGTGCTATGGGAATTCATCCTTTTTGGTGGGGTTTTGGGTATTCAAATTAACAGGGAGAAGTCCCACCTCTAACCCCTGCCACAGATCCCTTTACACCGGACTATCTGCTGCAGTGGTGCGATTCAGAACTCTGGTACTTATGAATACTGATATCCAGGAATGGGGATGAATTAATCCCGGCTAATTATGTTACGGCTAATTGTTACCCCCCGACACAATTATGGATAAAATCACGATGATTGTCATTACCCATCTCCCTGGCAGACCGAATATCCCTCATGATTGGATTACCTAAACTGCTGTATTTGTTTATTAATATCCGCTACTCGCCAGGATGACTTTTTTCAATTACTTAAAACTCAATTGCTATGACTAGCATGGGTGGGTAAGCAATCACGCATACAATGGAACAGACCCTTTTTATTAATTAGAATGGTTTTGAGGCACCTGATATGGAACTTTATTTATGCGTTCAGGCGCTCTACGCTGAAAGGAGGGGGGTCAGCCGGGAAATGGGGGGGGGGGGGGGCTGTCGGTCTGGCCGGCGGTGTAGGCTGGGGCAGCAGACACTACTGTTGTATGCACCACGGTGGTATGGGAGGAGATTGCTAGAAGATTGGGCAAGTCCCTACTTTACTCACCGCTTATCCTGATGTCCTACCATTTACCTTTCTGGTGACTCATGAGGCAGCCTGTACGGTCATGCTAAGAAGGGTTGGACTCAAAACTTTGGGTGATCTATACTCTGGTCTTTTTCTTAGTCGCAAAGATATTTTCACCAGGGAAGCACCAAAACCACTAGACATTTTATTACGTTAGATTACGAAACCATGTTAAGGCTGCCACACCAGATTTCCCCCACAAACCATCAACATTCAATATACTACATAGCCTTCTCCGCTGCACTGGTCCACACCTGGTGTCCGTTTTATACAGCGGAGCCCAGCTCAAGGCGACTGACCTGGCAGGGAGAGCAAGGTTAGGAAACAGAATTGGGCAAAACACTCCCTGATAAACAGTGGTACTCTAACAGGGTATCCTCATCAATAGTCATAAGCATAGAGTATTCCCGCCCATGCGCGGGGACCCTGGAATAAATCTTGTGTGTGTGTGTGTGTCACAAACAGTCCCCGAGCACAGGAGCCCCCCAACCCTACAGGGCGGCCTCAAACAATGGGCGCACGGAAGCCCATCAAACACCACCGTGAACAAAAGATGAGGCCCAGTTCCGGAGACTAGACATTTAGTAAAGAGACAGCAACACGTCATGCTTCCTCTTTTCCCTTACGTCCCTTATATATAATATAAATATTTTTTTTTCCTTTTTCACTGAAAAAACCATAGGGTTCAGGGACGTTATAGTTAGAAATTTTCATTTAAAAAAAACCTTTGAAATTCACTGAAAAAACCATAGGGTTCAGGGATGTTAGTTGGAGATTTCACTCGTACAAAACCATAGAAATTCGCATGTTAGTTAGTAGATCTATAACTCGCACCCCCGCAATGCACTACTGATGCAGTTGTATATTACATCACTCATGACCTGCTTAGTGACATCACTGAAGACCTCTCTGACATCATCCAGTGAATGTGTTTCTGTAAAGTATAAATTTTATGTGTGTATATATGTGTGTGTGTGTGTGTGTGTGTATATATATATATATATATATATATATCTATCTATCTATCCAAGGTGTATTGAAGTATGAGTGGGTGTATGAGTGTCTGAATGGATGATTTAGTAGGTGTGTGACTGACTGTATAAGTGAGTGATTAAATGGCTTACTGAATGCACGGGTTAGTGACTAAACTGTTTGAATGTCTTTATTAGTCTGTTGGTGTGTAAGCGGCTGTATGGCTTGGTGAGTAGCTACATGAGTGTCTATATGGGTTATTTATTGGTTGTTTTGAGTATCTGTATGGGTGCCTTAGTGTCTTTCTGGGTGGGTGGGGGGTGTGACTGTGCATAGATATGAGAGTGGTTGTTTCACTGGGTGTATGGGTTCAAGAGTGCATATGGAAACAGCTGTATGTGTGGGTGGCTGAGTGTGTGTGTGTGGATGTGTTGGTGAGTGAATGGATGCCTCAGTGGTGCATGTGTTAGTAACTACATATGTTTTAAAGCAGTATATGCGAGTGTTGGAGTATATAAATGACTATATGTGAGAGTGAGTGATTGCAAGAGTATCTGTATGGATGAGTGTGTGTCTATGAGTGGTTGTTTAAGAGAGTAAGTATGTGTTGGTATCTGTATAAATAAGTGCGGTGGTGTGTTTATGAATGTATAAGCAAGGACATGGGTGTGTGATAGTTTATTTGCATGACTGACCAGGTGTATGAGTAACTCTTTGGGTGAGTGGCAGTGTGTGTGTATATATGGGTGTATGAGTGGATATATCCGCATCTGTTTAGATGAAAGACTGTATGAGTGACTGTGGGTTAGTGGGTGGATGTGTGAGTAGACGTATGAATCACTGAGCAGGTATGTACTAACTGCTATTGGTCTGTCTATGGTTTTGATATTGGTGGTCTGTATTTTAGAGTGGGTGTATGAAAGGTTTTATTAGGGTATGAGGAGGTGCATCAGATCACCTGGATGATGTCATCAGTGATGTAATTTGAGATGTTAGTGATGTCATTGGTGATGTCACTGATTATGTCATGAATGATGTAATATGTGACTTAATCGGCAGTGCATTGCAGGGCGCGAGTTATAGTTGGGTCTACTAACTATAACAGTTGAATTTCTCTGGTTTTGTACGAGTGAAATCTCCAACTAACTAAAACGTCCCTGAAACCTATGGTTTTTTTTCAGTGAATTTCAAAGGTTTTTTAAATATTAATTTCGAATTATGATCACTAAACCTAATTTTGTTTGTAATTTTGAATTTTTTAAGTGATATTTTGTAACTTTAATATCCTGAAAACAGTTTTTGTAATTTTTTTTATTAAAATGTCTTCTGTTGGTACATTATTTTTTTAATGATTCTGTGGTTTAGCTAGGGTTGTGTTAACATCCTCACCTTTTTTTTTTTTTTAGATATAGCAGGCCATTTATATCGAATTGTGTTTTTAAGTAAAATATGAGATGAATAATAATATATATGCTTAAGTGCAAAAAGGGTGCTAAAATATCAACAAATCATCGACAGTGGTTGTCAGTAGAAGGCAGGTGGTTTACTGTAACATTACAAGGCTTTGGCGCCCATTCTGGTATATTGGATTACTAAAAGAAGCAAGCTGATAACATTGCCTATTTTGCTTCATTGCCCCATGCTTTGTTGATCAGTGTGGGACTGAGGCGATTTAAGGCTAAAACGTTTGCAATTTATACATCGTGCTCACATGGGGGTGTTTATCTTGGCGCTCAGGACTCTAAATGTCCAGTTAATTTTCAAAATTATCTAATTTGTAATCTTATAATCAAAGACTGCAATTTCCAGGGAACAGAAGCTCCGACTGTCACCAGGATCATACAGGCTGTCTGGGACAAGTGGAGCTGCGATTAGAACTTCAGTGCTCTGATTTCATTATATTAACTTGGACATTAGACTACACCTTGTTCCGAAATTTGCACTGGTTAATTCTCCCTCATGTAACTAAGTAGCTTGTTTCTCCCTCTGCCGCCCCATCGCGTCCATGTGTAATACACCTTTTCACCTCAGACGGCATCTAGGCGCGGAACAACATATATTTAATATTACCCATCTCAGTGGTGTGTATTTTATCGACTTCAAAGGGTGGAAGGCTGAGAGAACCGATGGAGATTTGAACCTGTGTGACCATGAGGTAAAACGCAGCACTCTAGACTGTGTGAATTATTGCACTCAGCCACGAGACCTGGCAATAGAACAGCTCTTAAACCGTAGTGGTGATTGGATGCGTGGTGAATGATGGAGGTAGCTGCTGGGAAGGAAGGGTTAGAAAACGTTTAAAAGCGAGTAGTTGTACCTCTCGTCTCTGCTCCCCCTGCTGGTCAGGCTGGTCATTGCAGTACACCACTCCATTATTTTTGTTTGCCTGGGATATAGTGCTTCATACCACGTGAGTGGTATCCGCTGTCTGAACCACTTCCTTTACACCCTACTAGATAACACTACTGCCTACACCCTTTTCCATGCCTCCGATCTGCCTATCCCATCCCCTCCCCTTGAGGGCCTCTTTCCTAGACTCCCCAAGTACTCATCCCCAGTAGAGGAACAGGTGGCAGATGTGCCCCCGTCTACCTCTATCTTTCAGCCAGGACATACGCAGGGTACCACGAGGAGGAAGGGTCCTGGGAGGGATGCTGGAGGATGCTCTGAGCAAAAACTAAGGAGACATAAGTGTTCTGTCCAAGAGAAGGGACAGGAAGAGCAGGAGCAGTGTCACCTTCGACAAAACACATCCGCACCACTTCCCTGAGAGGGAACAAGAGGTGGGCACTGTCTTTCAAAGCAGATTCCGCATCCCTTCTGTAGTGTCCTGCATGGACAAAAGGAACACGGACACTCGTGGTTCTTGTGGAGGTTCTTTATTTGCGACCTCGCTATATCTCTGATATCGGCTAACTGCCGTTCCTGGCCCCCGGCTCCTCCTTTCCGCCCGCCCTCGTCCTCCCGCGGGCAAGTCCTAGTGCCCCTCATGTGGGGTGCATCATCACATCTCCCCCCCCCCCCCCCCCCCCCCTCTGTAAACAAACAAAATAGAAACAACAAAAGAAAAGACAGTTTCAACTTTACAGTTCTTCAATCAGGCGAGATGGTTTCCTAATGGTCCGCTTGATTGATGATCAGTACTGCCTCGCTCATGTTCGCCAGTGATTTCCATCAGTGCCTGACTGCAGCAGGGCGGTGTCTCTGGTTCTCTTTTCTCAACTCTCAGTTCAGTCAGTAGTTCTTTGACATTCGGGCTGCACTTCTTGACGTATGTCACATTCCTGGTCACTCGTCTTCTCAGTTTCCGCAGTGATCATAGTTCCTTTCTGTTGCACCACTTTCAGTTGTTTCGTGATAGCTGCAGTCAGTCTTTCGGTGTTGCTCTTGTCGCGCTAACACCCAATCTCTTTCTTGGATCTCAGCGGGAGAAGCATGTCGCCGTTAATCAGCGTAGTCCTTCATTTTCTCTTTCTTCAGCCTGTCTGTGGCTGCAATCTCCTCATGGTCAGAGTCGGGGTATTGTTCACTCGCGGGGACACCTATCATATGTAGTCTAGTGCGCGCGGGCCGTCCTAGCATGAGGGTGGCCGGACACTTGCCCATGGTGGAGTGGGGTGTGTTTCGATAGGCTCTTAGTACCTCGTTCAGTGCTGTTTGGATGCTCTTTCGAGTGAGTTCCGCCTGTTGTATTGCTTTCTTGATCGTGGACATGAAACGTTCAATCACTCCGTTCGCCTGAGGCCATAGTGGTGTCATCTTCCGGTGTTTAAAGTTGAGGTGTTGGACAAAGTTGGCAAAGTAGTGGCTGTTGAATGGGGGCCCGTTGTCGGATTTCACCACTTGAGGAATGCCCCACGCAGCAAAGACTTCCTCTAGTATTGATATGGCGCTGGATGCTTTCGTGGATGTGCATAGTTGTGCAATGGGGAATCTGGAATATTCGTCCATGATGACCAACACATATTGGCCTGACTTGAATGGCCCAAAGAAATCAATGGCAACGTGTTGCCAGACGTCCTCCGGTAGTGGAGACATTTGTAGCGGTGCAGGGGGATCTGGACGGCTCACCCTTTGACATTGTGGGCAGTCCTTCAGTGTTTCCACCATTTGGTCCAGTGTTGGAAACCAGACTCTTTCGCGGAGTGCTCTTTTCGTTGCTACTATGCCCGGTGTCCTTCATGTGCTAGGTTTATGACCCCTTGTCTTAGTTGTCGTGGGATCACAATTTGCGTGTCCCTTAGGATGAGACCATTGGTCGCTATGGACTTCTTCGTGGACGTGCTTGAACGCTGTCATCTCTTGGTCATTTTGTCCCTTTGTTTGCGCCGGTCGCCAGCTGTTCGTTTGTATCCTGCTCTTTACTTCTTGTAGGGTGACGTCAGATTGTGTCGCTTCGCAGATGGCTTCCAGCAGAACTGCAGGGGGTCTAGCCTGATCTACCACGAAGTGAATGTATTCGTCCGCAATCGATTGCTCGCATCGGCTGGTCTTTGTCGGATGTCTGGACATATAGTCGGCAGGGTTTTCAGCTTTTCCGGGCTTGTGTATGATGGTGTACGTGTATTCTTGTAGCCTGAGGCCCCATCTCTCTAACCGTGGCGGCATTTTTGCTCGAGGGTTTCCAAAGATTGTGATCAGAGCCTGATGGTCAGTGACCAGGGTGAAGTGTTTTCCGAAGATGAATATGTGGAAATGTTCACACGTCCATACGACAGCCAAACTTTCCTTTTCTGGCTGGGAGTATGCTCTCTCTGTCTGTTAGACTCCTGCTGGCATATGCTACAATGTGCCGTCGGTCTTTCTGTCATACTGCGCTAAGATGGCTCCTAGCCCCACTGGGCTGGCGTCCACTGTGATTTCTGTCTTTTTTTTGGATTGAAGTAGGCCAAGTTGTTAGCCGACTCTACCGCTTTCTTGATCTCTCTGAACGCCCCTTCACAATTAGTGGACCACAGGAACGGCTGCCCTGGTTTGGTGAGCCTTCTCAGGGGGTGACTTATTGTGGCGTAGTCTGGTATATATCTGGAGCAGTAGCTGGCCATGCCTAGGAACGAACGTACGTCGCCAACGTCCTCTGGGCTCGGTGTCATTTAGCGCTGCTACCTTTTCAGGATCTGGCTTCATGCCATTTCCGGAGAATGTGTACAAAAAATTCAGCGTTGGCTTGTGGAATTCACACTTGTCTTTGTTGAGAACGGAGTCTTTTGTACCGGAATAACCCTAGGTGCGTTGAGAACGTCGTGATGTATCTGGACCGCTCATGCAGCTCTAATTGGTGATATCCTTTGTTGAGGTCTAGTTTTGAAAAACATGTTGCTCCGTTGAGTGACGTGATCATGTCGCTGATGTGGGGGCCTGGGTGTCTCTCTCTATCGCTGTTAGGTGCTCTCATGTCCACACACAGGCGTACTTGGCTTGTCTCTCCTTTCTTTGGGACTACTACGACCGGGGAGACCCATGCTGTGGGCCCATCGGTTCTCTCTGTCAGCCTCTAGTAGGTCTTGTAACTCCTTCTCTACTGCTTCTTGCAGGTGAAATGGGATTTTTCGGTGGTGTTGGGCCACCGGTGTGATTTTGTTCGTTGATGTGCAGTCTGACTTGGCAGTTTTTCATTTTTCCGAGACTTTGGAAATGTTTGGGTAACTTTTGAATGCCATCTAGTTTGTCATCCACTTTGTATAGTATGTCTATCAGTTTTAGTCTTTCTGCAGTGGGCAGGCTTAACAAACTGTCTGCCTCAGGCCCTTCAATAACGTGAATGTAGGCTTGTATCGTGCGATCGCGATACGATAGATCGGTTGCGAACTTCCCAAGACACGGCAGTGGTTTCTTTGACATCCACGTGTACACTTGCACATGGGCGTCGACCAGTTTGGGAGGAAGCCTCATTCTTTGATATTCCGCTACAGGTAGGTAGTTTAGTGACGCCCCACTGTCCAGTATGAACTTGGTATGATGAGAGCCAACTCTGATGTCTAGCCGTGGGTATTCTTTTAGCCGGTCAGGATCAGCCACGAAGTGGATATATTCGTTTCGGTCATGTGGGATGGGTGAGAGGGAGCTGGATTCTCTCGATGACGACCGTCTAGATTGGCAGGTCCGGCAGGAGTGACAGCTGTATTGTGACGACCCTGTGAGGCAGCTCTGGTCCGGCAGGAGTGACAGCTGTATTGTGACGACCCTGTGAGGCAGCTCTTTCTTTGGTTACCCTTTTCTTTATTTTTTTCAAATGAAGTCACCGCCGGGGTGGGCTCCCGACGAGTAGGCAGGCGGCAGGCTCTAGCCGGGTAGCTTTTCTTTAGCAGTTTGCGCCTCAGGGGCTCTGATAGGCAGCCTTCTATGATCCTTACTTGGAGGGCGGTGTGAGCTCCGGGCAGTTTGGCACACTCCCAGATGGCTGGGGTGGGCTCCCAGCGCGTGAGGACGCTCGCGCCGTTGCTCACTTGCCACACGGTTTCCGGCCCCACGCAGCTAGGTGCTTCCCTTTCCCAGGGGCCACACCGAGTTAGCCTTCCCTCGCGTGTTGGGTCTGCCACCCTCGTCGCCAGATGTAGTGTCCTGCGTGGACAAAAGGAACAGACACTCGTGGAGGTTCTTTATTTGCGACCTCGCTATATCTCGGGTATTGGCTAACTGCCGTTCCTGGCCCCCCGTATCCTCCCTTTCCGCCCGCCCTCGTCCTCCCTCGGGCAGGTCCTAGTGCCCCTCATGTGGGGTGCATAATTACACCTTAGTGATAAGTAAAGCGGCAGGAGCCAAGCATCTCTGGAGAGGGTAGCAACAGCACCCTTTCCTTGCATGAGGAAAAGAAATGCACCTTGGTTCGGCCCCCCAAGGGGAGGTGGATAGTGGCTGGACCGGGGGGGCCGTAGTGGAGGCCACCCCCAAGGAGCAGAACCCGGACTGTACTCGGTGGTGACAAGGGAATGGAGGCAGGGAAGGAGCTGGACTAGCAGATCACAGAGCTGGGTCAGCTCAGTCATAAATGTAATCTTAGGAATTCAGCAGAGAGGTGGGGGGTATTTAAGTGCAGGCGCCTAGCACAGGGCCCTCTTTCTCTGGGGAATTTTACAAGAGAAGAGGTGCTGCTTCAGAGTGTGAGGGGGGGGGGGTTGGCAGGGGTTCGGGGAGCAGTGGGCCTTGGGAGGGATGAAGCACCGTTAACAGAAGGTAGGTGAGATACCTGCTGCCGCCTGCTGGTGGTTTTTGGCTGGGCCGTCAGTATTAAGGATGCGCAGACCGCAACCTAGTTTATTTAAGTTTGTGAGAATGCTAATGTTGTGATAGGGGGGAAATGTAGGGTGTCACCACGAACGTATGCAAAAACAATACGTGAAGGCAAGGGACGTCAATACATAGACTGTAGCGAACCTAACAAGAAGTAACGTGATGACGCCAGGGGCATGAAATTGATGACACGCTAATTGTGTTTAATGTACAATGAAAGTAATGTATACCACAATGCGTATATACTTGTACAGAATCGAGAGGATTTTATCGCACTGCAGACACTGGCGGAAGTATAGGTGTGAATGAGAGCTTCATTAAGCGAGGCAACGTGTCCCGCGCCTGGTTTATAGTCAATTCAGGAAATTGGATGGGGATATGTGTTCTGGGGTGGGCTGGGTGGAGGGTGGCTGTAAATGGGCAGAGTGGTGGGAGTGGCACAGCAGGGATTCGGGTGCCATTCGTTGGCCTTGGATGGGTGCGGGGCTTTGGCCGACAACATGCAGCAACGCGAGGGATATACGGTGGGGGAGAGGATGAGGATGGTGCAGAGCAGTGAAGTGCCAGTGGATGGCATCGGGGGGCACCAGTTTGAATATGGGGGGGTAATGGTCGTTACCCAGTGCGGCGAGTGTGGGGGGGAGGCTTGCGGGATAGCGGTGGTGCTTGTGGGGGCCTCTTGTCATGCGGGAGGCTCGGTGTAGGTTTGCGAGTGGTCTGTGTGGCCACAATGGGCCATAGTGGGCAGTGGCGGAGACCAAAGGGAGGAGCGATGTGGCCTTATGGGCAGGCCGACCGACTGGGGTTCGGCTTGACATGGGGTGATCCTGGGCAAATGGGTCAATTTCCTCAGACGACCACGGGCGGGATTTTTTGGCCTGGGGGGTTATGGACTGAGTATCGTAGTGGGGAGCGGCGAGAGGGGATGCAGGAGGCCCATTTTGTTCATGTTGTGGGGTGGGTGCCGTAGCGCAGGGTTGTTGTGCCCAACAAGACAAGTGGATGGCAGGGTAGAAAGAGGAGCTGGGAGGAGGACGAGGCTTGTACCAGCCTGCTTTGAAGCAGGGGAGTGGAGTCTAAATCTCTGCTCTGGCTCAACATCCTGTGAGCCTGGGCGGTGATGAGTGAACATGAGTCTCCCAGAGTGCTGCAGGGAATGTGTTGGTCGGGGGGGGGGGGGATGGGGGGGACACAGCATAAGACACTTCAGTGTCAGGGGTGGGTTGGAGGGAGACTGAGCGAGAGGGAGAGGGGGTAGCGTGGGGGGGGGGTTCGAGGAGCATAGGGGCCCTCATTTCGCCAGCTTGAAACCGGGCAGGCACGGTCTAATTACAAGGCTAAGGCGGGGAACCAGGTTGCCATGGAGGTTTTGTTAGATAAGAATGGAGTCAGGCCGGTAAGGATCCATTGGGCTCCAGCGACACTGCGGGGAGGGCCGCCCAGAGCGAAGGGGCTGGTGCCATTCCGTTGTGGCCGGTGTCCTTTAGGGTTGCAACAAGATGGCGCATGAAAATAGTTTTGGGAGATAGACTCGGCCACAGCAGTGGCGGTGTGTCTTGGAAGCAGTGTTGGTGACCTCGGATATGTCAAGAGGAATTGCTGTTCGATTGTTTTCCTTCTTTGAAGTGCAGCGCGTTCTTGATGACGCAACATGGAGGCACGGTGTGCTGTGTTAAGGGAGTGTTTTGAGGGTCGTAGTCTTACTTTTAGTCCTGTGTGGGAAGCGTGTCCCAGCCTTGTTACAATGGAATGTGTAGGACTGCCGCTGTCTGCTTTGCGGCCATCATGCGATGAGCATTTTGGGTGAATGGGAGACTGTGTGGAGGCTTTGTTGGTAATTACTGTTTTGCAGCGTGAATCTTTCTGGATTCACTATGCTGTGCATTATTCCGCGATCTTGTGGTTGGGTCCGGATTCGTAGTCTTTTCTTTGTTTTTTTTTTTTTTTTTTTTTTTTGTAGCCCAGGTGGGCGGCGACGACCACCATTTGGTGCATCTTCCGTGACGTCGTCGTGCTTCCTGCGGAAGTCCCACCTTTGGGGCGCCATCTTCAGATTCTTTTTTCCGCCGTTGGGTCTGGATCGTCATCGAGAAGCTCCAGAGTTACAACCGAAGAAAGAAAAGCGAGTTTCGTCGACAAATACATCGGAGTTTCACAGGAAAGGAGGTTATTTCATCAGCAGCGCGAAGAAAGGAGGTTCAGCGCCCTTTTTTCTTCGACCTGGGAGAATGCGCACTCAGAGGCCCTGAGCGCAATGGACGAGACGCCATTCAAGTTCTGCCCAAACTGCCACCACAAATTCGCGCAGAAGGACCAGCATCCGGTCTGCAACCTCTGCCTACCGGTCGAACACCAGAGTAAGGACTGCAACGCCTGCTCAGCCTTCGCGCCGAAGACGCTCAGAGTGAGAGATCGGCAGAGAAGAGCCAACGCCAGCATGGATGGCAAGGGTAAGGCCCCGTCGCTCTACGATCTGGGCCTCTCCTCGGATGACGAGGACCACGTCGCCGGGACAGCCGAAAACTTCACGGTCGTAGAGACCGACAAGAAAAAAGACTAGGTAAGAGAATCGTCGAGCGAAAAACAGAAAGTACCTCAAACACGTGGGTGACTCGAAAAAATCTGAGTCTGTCCACGAAGGGAGCCCCGGCGCCGAAAATTTCGACTACCAAAGGGGGAACCATGGACAAGAGGCCGAGCGGATCCTTAGAGAAGGACTCCCTGGTGCCGAAAGACGCCGAAAGCCAAGGGTCGTCGAAGACAACCCAGGGAGTGGCCCGATCGACGCAGAAAGAACGGTCGACGTCGACGCAAGTTTCGACGAAAAGATCCGCGGTCGACGCTGAAAGCATCTCCGAGATGGAGAAAAAGAAAAGGCGGCTCGAGGCCGAAATGGAGAACATCCTTCAAAGGAAGAAGTAGTTTGACGCCAAGATGAAGGAATTCAAGATTCCAACGATTTTATCGGCGGACGTCGTCGAGGTCGAGGAAGAATTCGACACCGAGGGACTGATGAGGGATCTCGAAGAGGAAGACGAGACCTATTATGAAGAGGAAGCCGAGGAAGAAGACCAACAGTCGGTCTACGGCTCGGCACCATCGACCAGCCACGAGATTGAATGGCAGGATCTCGACACCGAGAACCCGGAGGAGTCCGTGGACACGTACCCTTCGAGGCCTTCGCCACCCGACGACATCGGGGTGTACAATATGGTGGTCAGGAGCGCAGCGACAGCCTTCGGCGTCAAACTCGACGAAGAGAAGCCGAAAGCCGATTTTCTCGTCGAGACCCTGCTCCCCATCCAGACAAGGAGCCAGTTCCTCCCCATGCTTCAAAGCGTGATGAATCAGGGGAGAGAAGCCTTCAAGGAACCAGCGACCTGTCGGTCGATTACTCCGAGGACTGAGAAGAAGTATAAGCACTCTTCCCTCGACCCCCCCCTTACATCAAGGGTAGCGTGACCGCAGACTCCATCATAGCGTCCACGGCCAGGAGAAGGGCCAACGTACCAGCAACCTCGGGCCCACCACCTGATAAAGAGAGCAGGAGGATAGACCTCACAGGAAGAAAGGTCGAGAGGAACGCCGCTATGCACTGGCGCATGGCGAATTCCAATGCTCTCCTCAATAGACACCAGTACCAGCACTGGGACGAGATGGGAGAGTTAGTAAAGCATCTCCCCGAAGAATACCGCCAGAGAGCCTCACACCTAGTTGATGAAGGCAAAAACATCGCCAACTCCTGCATAAAGACGGCGTTGGACGGGGCAGAGGCTTCAGCAAGACTCATGGCCATAGGGGTCACCGAGAGAAGGCATGCATGGTTAAGAATCTCGGGATTCAAACCGGAGGTGCAGAACATCCTTAGCACCCCCTTCAACGGAGAGACACTGTTCGGAGCAACAGTTGACGAGAAGCTCACCCAGCTAAAAGATAACGAAACGGCGAGGTCCATAGGGGCCCTACAGCACAGGGGAATGAGGCGAGGCAACCCCTCAAGGAGACCCTACGGTAGGGGAGGAAACCAGCAGGGCCCGTCGCACCAGACGTTCCAGCAGGGTGAAGGTCACGGACAGGGTCAGCAGAAGCAAAACTGGCAGTACCAGCCCCGGGGCCAGTCCTTTCGCGGGAGAGGGAACGGACGTGGCCAGAGAAGGAGAGGGGGGGAGCAGCCCTCATCAAAGTGACTCTGCACGCAGGAGGACGCCTACCCTCGACATGCCCCCAAGGGTGAGGCGCGAAACAGTAACATCAAGGGGGAGAGAAGGATCAGAAGCCTACGAGCATACAACATACAACACCAGTAGGCGGAAGGCTGAGACTCTACCTTCACGAGTGGCAGCGTATAACCACAGACAAGTGGATACTGAACATCATGCAGTACGGGTACTGCGTAGATTTGGAAAGGAAACCGCCAAACAGGAAGCCAAGGGCAAGGCAAAGATCGGACCAAGAACTGACCCTACTCAGAGAAGAAACACGGAAGCTTCTACAAAAGGAAGCCATAGAGCCAGTGCCGTTCAGAGAACGCAACAAGGGGGTCTACTCAAACTACTTCGTGGTCCCAAAGGTAGACAGGAGCCTCAGACCCATCCTAGACCTGCGATACCTAAACAAGTTCGTCAGAACGCAAAGGTTCAAGATGACTTCGCTGCAGGAGGTGCTGCCCCAAATAAGACACGGAGACTTCATGGTCACCGTGGACCTCAAAGATGCCTACCTGCACATCCCAGTAAACAGAAGACACAAGGGACTTCTAAGGTTCAACATCGACCAGGAACACTACCAGTTCACAACCCTGGCATTCGGATTAAAATCAGCACCAAGGGTTTTTACAAAATGCCTGTCGGCGGTCGCGGCCCACCTACGAAAGCAGGGGATACACGTCTACCCCTACTTAGACGACTGGCTGGTCAAGGCAAACTCGCGCGAAAAGTGCGCAGCGCACGCAAAACGCGTAACAGACACTCTCACGAACCTGGGGTTCTCAATCCACTGGGGGAAGTCGTCGATGGAACCAGAGCAGGTGAAGATTTTCCTGGGGGCAAAAATCAACTCCCTGAGCGGCACCGTGATGCCCAGCGACAGGAGGACAGATGCCCTACTGAAGGAGACGCGGCTCTACCAGAAGGGGCGAGCTCTGACAGTGAGGGCGGTGAGCAAATTGATGGGGATGATGGCGTCGTGTATCCAGCTAGTGCCGAATGTACGCTTGCACATGAGACCATTCCAGGAATGGCTACAACAGCAATGGTCACAAGCAAACGGAAGTTGGGAGGATCTAGTGGTTGTTACGCACGCAGTGCAGGAGGAGATAACTTGGTGGAACAGAGACAACATGACAGCTGGGAGAAGCCTGACACCACCAAACCCAACAATGACCATTACCACGGACGCATCGCAAAAGGGATGGGGGGCACACATGGACAACCTCAGAGTGAGGGGTCTGTGGGCTCCAGCAGATGCGGTTCGCCATATCAATTACCTCGAGTTGAAGACAATCCTACTAGCCCTGAAGGCATTCCAGAGGCACCTGTACAACCAGAGGGTGTTGGTTCAAACGGACAACACCACGGCAATGTTCTACAGCAACAAGCAGGGGGGGACACAGTCGTTCCCTCTCTCCTCTCTGGCTCAGGAGATTTGGAGATGGGCCATACCTCTCAGGATAGATCTACTGGCAATTCACCTACCGGGGAAGGACAATGTGGAGGCAGACTGGCTAAGCAGGCAGACCTCTGCATCTCACGAGTGGGAGCTCAATGGCCAGGAAACGAAGAAGCTTTTCCGGAGATGGGGAACTCCCACAATAGACCTATTTGCAACACGCCAAAATGCAAAATGCCAAAGCTTCGCGTCCAGGGAACCAGATCAGCAATCCCAGGGGAATGCCCTATGGATAAGCTGGTCGAGGACATTTGCCTACGCCTTTCCACCGATACCCCTGTTGCACACAGTGCTCAACAAGTGCAGGACCAGCAACATGACTCTAATCCTAGTGGCCCCGCAGTGGGCGAGGCAGACATGGTTCTCACAAATTCAAGAAATGGCGCAAGGCAATCCGTACAGGTTCGAGAGGAGAAAAGACCTGCTCTCAATGCAAAACGGGGAGGTCCTGCACCCAGAGCCAGAGACCCTCAACCTGGCAGCATGGCTCCTGAAGACCTAGAGTTCGCACACCTAAGGTTGCCTCAGAGCACTATGCGAGTGCTACGGGAGGCAAAGAAACCAACTACAAGAAAATGCTACAGCGCAAAATGGAAAAGATTCACGGTGTGGTGCAGGAAAAAAGGCCTGCAAAACAGAATGACAAGAGACTCAACTGTGCTGAGGTACCTCACACACCTTCTAAAGAGTAACCTCTGCTCGAGCTCCCTAAGGGTGCACCTAGCAGCGATCGTTGCATACACCAGAGGTGAGAAGGGTACAAGTTTCTTCACCTCGCAGGTGGTGAAGAGATTCATGGAGGGAGCCAAAAGAATGGCCCCCCCGAAAAGGTTGCCGCCGCCGGCATGGAATTTAAACGTGGTTCTGACGGAGCTCATGAAGGCGCCGTTTGAACCCATTCACAAGGCCACTCTGCAAATGTTGACGATGAAAACTGCCTTTCTAGTGGCCATAACCTCACTACGCAGGGTGAGCGAGCTTCAAGCACTAACGCTACAGGAACCCTACATTCAAATTCACAAAGACAGGGTAGTCCTGAGGACGGACCCACACTTCATGCCCAAGGTAGTGTCGGCGTTCCACATGAATCAGAGTATCCAGATACCAAGTTTCTTCCAAAACCCGACTACAAACGCAGAAAAGGCCCTGCACACCCTCGATGCCAGAAGAGCGGTGATGCACTACATTGAAAGAACCAAGGAACTCAGGAAGTCGAAGCAGCTGTTTGTGTCCTTTGCTACTAGCTTCATGGGTAGACCAGTGACCAAGGGCACCATCGCTAGGTGGATTGCCCTCACTATTCAATTCTGTCACAAACAGGCTGGACAGGAGCTAGCGGAGGGGCCCCAGGCTCACTCCACAAGGAAGAAGGGGGCCACCGTTGCCTTCCTGGCAAACACGCCCATCCAAGACATTTGTCTCGCAGCAACTTGGTCATCTGTGCACACGTTCACAAAACACTACTGCGTGGACATTCAGATGAATAAGGAAGCACAGGTCTGACAGAAGGTGCTACAGCACATTTTCTACGACCAACGCTCATCTTCCACCCAGCCACCACAAAATTAGGAAAACCGCTACAAAGTCTATGCACAGCATAGTGAATCCAGAAAGATTCACGCTGCAAAACGAAAAGTTTCTTACCTGTCGGTGTAGTTTTGCAGCTTGAAGATCTTTCTGGATTCACTAGCGAACCCACCCACCTCCGCCAGGAAGATGAGGCTGGAGGAAGAGGGGGTGAAATGGAAAAGATCAAAGAAATGGAAACGTTCAGAAAATGGACAAAAGGATTAAGCTATCGCCTAGGGTAAAAAAAAAAAAAAAAAAAGAGGGAAAAAAGAACCCGAAGATGGCGCCCCAAAGGTGGGACTTCCGCAGGAAGCACGACGACGTCACGGAAGATGCACCAAATGGTGGTCGTCGCCGCCCACCTGGGCTACAAAAAAAAAAAAAAAAAACAAAGAAAAGACTACGAATCCGGACCCAACCACAAGATCGCGGAATAATGCACAGCATAGTGAATCCAGAAAGATCTTCAAGCTGCAAAACTACACCGACAGGTAAGAAACATTTCGATATGGTTGCAGCTTGTGGCTGCGCCAGGTTCTGGACACTGCATGATCTGGACAGTGGGGTTCTACACAGGCTGACTGTGGAGACTGTTGTGGCGTGAGAATTTGGAGTTTGGTGCCCTGGAACGGCAAAATACGTTCTGTAGGGTCCTGGTTCCGGTGCTTACGTTCATTGGGTTTGTTGGAGGACTAGCCGGCCCGAGGGACGGAGTGTGTTGAGTCTTGAGGAGGAGGAGTTGAGTGGTTTAGAGCTACATTTCAAACGTAGGCAAAGACAGCAGAAGGTTTGTTTTGAAATTCAACTTGTGGGATGAATTGTGTTGTGTGGCTCATTTGCATCGCCCTTGCTTTTGTGTGTACAACCAACATTCCATTGTTGGCCGCGTGGGGTACCAGGAGTCCACGCTGTTCTTGTCGTTCCGAGGCCAGTTGCATGAATTGCGGTTTCCTTGCGAATGACGGCAGGGACTAAGTTAGCGTTTCGCGGGCCTGCCACGGGGGGGGGGCAAGAGGCGCTGTCTGGCGGTACGAATGGCGATTATGCAGTGAAAGATGTGAGGGAGGCCGAAGTTAATATGCACAGGAGGGGGGCAGAGCAGACTGTCACATTCCGGAGAGGAGGGGGGGGGGGGGCCTCGAGGCGGCATTTCGTATGCACGGGGAGTATGAGGCAGGCGCGCCTGCCCATTAGTCTAAAGGGGCTTCTGCCCCCCCCCCCTTTCAAGTACTTCACATGTCTTTAAAGACCATTTACTTGTTAATGAGGCGTTGTGGTGTTTTACCCCCTCTTGTAGCCTCTACATTCCACTCTGCCTAAAGGATGTTGTCCTGGTGGTACGCAATAGGTGCTCAGGTAAAAGCGCCTTAATACCGGAGTCTGGTTATGGGGGAGAAAAGAGGTGCATAAGGAAGAGGCATTAAGGGGTCTAATGGCAACGTTAAGGGGTGGGGGGGGGGGTATTTAAGATAAGGAGGACAGGATGGGGCATGCCAGGGATCCATTCGGCATTCCCTCACAGCTAGGGGGGGGGGGGGCAGGGGGAGTTGCGACCACAGGCATTACAGGGTGTGGGTCCCAGACAGAATGGGTTGACACCATTACTGTAATGGCAGAAGGAATTGGCAGATGGGGGGGGGGGGGGAAGGGGGGGGAGGCGGGGGGGGGGCATGCCAGGGATAGCGGCACTGCACGGATGTAATGCCGTAATGGCATGCGTGCAGTGAGAGGAGAAGCGATGGTTCAGCTCTCATACGCAGCCTCCCCCGGGAGCACAGTACATCAGCGAAAGAGTTACACTGTGGTGCAGCAGCGTTTCCCCAAGGCCACAAACTTATAGGGCAGTTATTAGGAGATGGCAGCAGAGCAGTATTAATAGTTAGTATGGTGCTAGGAGCCTGCGCCAAGTCCCGGTGCGCTGACTATAGTAGGACACAGAATTAGGAGGGTAAAGGGGGTTCATTTCTGGGCCCTCTGGCCTTTGGGTGGTGGGCAAGGCACATTGCCGGGGGTTTGGGGTGGGGGGCGGCTGGGAGAAAGGCAGCTCCTACCACTTCCTTC